>NW_024344241.1:6489077-6715084 GCF_902729225.1 Pteropus medius | reverse complement strand
AATTAAGCAGACCCCAAATTAAGCAGCCCCAAAATGTAGAAGTACAGGGTTTTTAAGCCCTAAATCCCATTCCTCATTCTGTCTTAAACACAAAGGTCTATTTTTCTCTTATTCACTACCTGTCAACCCATAGGTCGGTTGTGCAAGTGGGGGTACAGAAGCAAAAAGCTTAATGTTAGAATGTTATGTTCCCATGGGTGATAGCCTATGTTCCCATGGGTGATAGCCAAGCAGTAATTTTCCAGCCCGCACAATAGGGACCACCCTGCTGGCCTCCCCTGAGCATGTCAGGTTTAATGTGTGGCCCCTTTTTCATCTACGGGACCACTGTCATGGCATTTCATTTATTTACATATCTTTCAGAAGTCTTTTTAAAGATGATATAGCATTCCATGGTATATATTGCAACTTACCAGTCTCACTGTTGATTTCTATTTATGTTGTTTCCAATTTTTATTTCAAGCCATGTGTCAGTCTTTTATGGTTCTAGATTTCCTGTCTTGCTTAGAAAGGACTCTCCATACCCACATTTGTAAAAATATTTTTATTTTCCTGTGATACTTGGATACCTTTTCTTTTGATATTGTCAAGGAGGGAAATTTTTCCCTTACCCTTCTAGGTTCTTCTAGCTGATCTACTAATCAAATTGACATGAGACAAATTATCAGGAGAAAAACAAAATTAAACTTCAATAACATGTAGATGTCCTATATACATGAGAAAGATTCAGGAAATCTCAGTAACTCTCCAAAATGTCAGAAGCTATTATCCTAAATACCACCTTTAGCTAAAGATACATATTGATTTTGGTGGTGGGGAGTCCTTAATGGGAGGTTACCAGGAAAAGCACAGTAAACAAGGATAGGATTGTACAGACTTAAGTTCAAGCCTTCTCCATGGATAAAGGTTTTCAGAGATTTAGATATCCTTCTCATCCAAGTATAATGAGGGAAACACTCTTAAAAAGGGAGATTTCCCTTACACATATAAGTGTCCTATTACTTTCAATGTAAAAATGTCCAAACCTGTAGAGAATTTTTACAAGAGTTTGACCCAAAACTTGACGACATTGCGGGGAAGTAATATCTCAAATGCTCAGGAGGATGACAGTTTCTTTTATACATTTGGAATAAGGAGAGAATGTAAAGAAGAGTACATCAAGGTGGAATAAAGTGAGGTACAGGATCGTTAACAAGATTATGTGCTCCCTTGAGGGTGGTTAAGGCTTCCAGGGGTCTGGAAAAGATTATTTCTGTGAACCTAAACACGGAGAGCAATGGTTAGGCCTTGCTTGAGGCAAAGATAACCTTGTACTACAGGAGTTGATAGGTTTCAAGAATGACTGCGCATGACCTGCCCAATTAGGAAGAATGATCAGATCACCCTGTGAGGTTACTTTCAGTTAGATTTATTACAGTGCCCCTTTTTTACCCACTGATTACAAAGGGTAACTTCTGCTTAGCTCTCAGAGCTTATCCCATGTTTGCTGTTTCTTAAAATTAAGCAGCCTAAAATAAGATCTCCAAAGAGGTATATGGGGTGGCAAACTCTGCTCCCTTTCAATATTTATTTTAAATTTTTTTCTAGAAAATATTTGGCTCATGAACATTTTATTGTCTCTGTTTACCATTGTGGGCATTCAGAACAAGTCACCCCAGGCTGTGTCTTCATGGTATGTGGATTGTTTTGAGCTAAAGGCAACTTTAGCTTTGGGCTCAAGAGAAACTTCTGCCCCTCCCTTAACTACCTAAAAGAACTTGAATTAGGGGACTTGCCCAAAATAAGAGATTAGAGATAACCTCTTTTACCTATCTATAAGACAGGGCAAACTTCTATGTATTAAACAACTACTTTTCTATCATCTTGCAATGACCCTTTGAAGCCCCCAAGGCACCTTCCTTCATCCCTAGCTCACAATGCCTTATATGTCTCTGAACTTTTCATGCATGTGGGGTCTCTGATTCTCATGTGTTCAGGGTTCCCATATGTATGTGTGTATTACATTTTATTATTTTCTCTTGCTAATCTGTCTCTCGTCTATTCGATTATTAAACCATTCCCAGTGTCTGCTAGAGGTCTTATGGACTGGGAATGGCCAAAACCTTACCTGGTAACCTCCCTGTGAGAACATAACCTCTTGCCTACAGCAGTTACTCTCAGGGTTTCCTGTCAAAACTGAACCTTATGTAAGGAAGGCACTCTATATATGTATTTTGAATGAAAATGAAATATAGGTAGGTTAAAAGAAGAAGCAAAGAACACTGAAATGTCTTAAAATTATGCATCTATCGAAGGACTACCAGTTCAGTTCTCCTTTTGGCTCTTCTCAAGTGGCCTGGAGTTTGCCTGCTCCTCCTCAGACCCTGAGTGTGGAGTCATTCACACCTGAACCTCAGTCCTCCCACCTTTCCTGCCACTTAAGACTCCATGGCATTTAACTAGTCACTGAGCCTCTTAAGTCTCAGTTTCCTCTTTGGTAGATTGGGAATTATACTCATCTCATCAGTTCTTATGAAGATAGAGAAAATGTGTGTAGAGCACAGCACCTGATAAGTAGGAAGTGCTCAATAAATGGTAACCTGTTTTTAATGCTGATTAATGCCTTCTGATGAATCATTTTGGTTGAGAAGAACCTCACTAAAGGTGTAGATCACAATAACATCTTTCATTTTAGTTGCTGTAGATAGTGCTGTTGTAAATTCTACACCCGAAACACTTCCTCCCACCCACTGCTGCCACCTGACTTCACCTCCCACTCAGATTTGCTCTTGAATCGTTGCTACTATAGTGAGCTTTTTCAAACCCAAATCAATGAATTTATTTATCCTACTTAAACTGTATGGCTCCCCATGTATAGGAAAAGGTCTAGCTCCTGAGCAAGGCTCTCAAGACCTGGCCCATCTCTGCTGCTGTATCACCTGCATCCCTCCTGGCCTTTCACCCCAGTTCCTCAGATGCACTCCTGGTGGTGTTTTCTGGGCTAGCCAGCTTGTCAGGCACACTGCCCTGTCTTTGGCTCAGAATGCCCTTCCACTTCCCTCTAGTGTTCCAGGCTGCCTGGTGAACTCCTGCTCCATCTTCAAAACCCAGTTCAGAAAGCTCATCCCCAAGGATGTGTTTGTTAACTCACCAAAACAGAGCTGATCATTGCCCCTTTGGACCACTGCTATATTTAATACACACTCCAGGGTTAGAACACATACATCTTGATTGTGGAGGCTGATCTGGCCTCAACATTAGACTGAGCCAGCTGACCCATCCTGTTTTGTATGTTAATCATTGGTTATTTATCTACTTCTCCTACTGGACTTTGGGTCCCTTGAAGGTAGGACCGTAGATTCCTCTCTTTTTATTTCCTTAGCCTGACCTCACTATGTCTGGTAACTTGCTTTGGAGTGTCCAAATAACAATAACAGTATTGGGATTGGCCGAGATGGGCCGTGGATGCTCCCGTAAGAATGAGAACATTTGGCTTCTTCCTCTCCAGGTGCTCTCTCTAATCCTGAGTTCTTCAATTATGGAGTGGAAGCATATGAAGCCTGCAAGAAGAGGTCTTTGACCAGTGACATAATTGACGAGCAGAAAAAGGTTCAGGAGGCTGATCTAGTGATTTTTCAGGTTTGTTTTTCCTCTAATTACTATAATTAGATTCATTCTAAGTAAAAACTCTTTCTAAAAACTGAGTTTTATGCTCCTTGAAGTGTTATTGATGTTTTTAGCATATTTGCACACTTATTTATGTCTAGTTGGGTAAAGAGATGTATGTAACCAGTATCACTCATTCAAAATCCTGACTTGCAAGTAAATAAGAATGATTTTCCCTTTAGCCCAGTGGTTCAAGAAACATCTGAATCATACATATCATGTTGCTTTTATTCCCTTTGGATCCCCACCCCCAGACAGGCACAGGCTGCATGAAAACCAGATTTGTCTACACCAGTGTTTATCAGAGATTTTTAATCAAGTGCAGTTCCTGATCATTAAGAGGAAAATCTTTTGATCAGTTCCTGATCATTAAATATCAGGAACTGATCTTTAATGATCAGTTCCTGATCATTAAATATCCTGATCATTAAGAGGAAAATCTTTTGTTTTCTGCCTATCACTTGTTGCCTCACCTGCTCACTATTCTTGTATTCATTCACAAATTGTCCCAGCGCCGTGGATTCTCTGCAGAAAGAACTGGCCCAGGACACTGCTTGTAAGGGCTCTAACTCACCCAGGCCTCTCCCCGGCACAGCTAGACAGACTTGCAGTCATGGGTATGACCATAGCCTGGCAGCAAAATAAGCAAGTACTTTTCGGGAGTCATTGAAATCCAAGTCAAACTAGAACAAAGGGGAATTTATTCTAAGGGCCCTCGTCACTTAGGTCTTCTGGAACCCAAGGACAGACCATGGCAAGGGAGAGTGGAAACAGAGGCTTGGACACGTCTGCTCTTTCTTTCTCTGGGTCTTATTTTCTTTTCTCCACATGCTGGCTCTGTTCTTCTCTTGCTGTACACCAAGGACTGGTGTCTCTAGACCCAGAATCTCCAAGATCTATCTGATTGGTCCAGGTTGTCTGTTTCCCAGCTCTGCTTGACAGCTGGGAGTGTTCAGGAGAACAAGACCACCTCTTCCTGGCACCAGGATGATGGGGCTATATCAAGACTGGCCTTAGAACCATGCTCAGCTCTCTCGCTCTTCTCTTCCTGTCTCCTTGGGGTCAGCTGACCACTCATGTAACTGGGTAGCTAAAGCAAGCTAAGACCTGTTCTTTTTACAGTGGATTTTCTTTTTCCCTACCCCATTTCACATCTCTTCTTCCTGCCTTCCTTCTTCTTGATAATTTGCATAGAGAGTCTGCATCGTTAGTTTATTTTTATCATTCAGCACTACTACTACTATTGTTATCATAGCTCACCATTCACTGAGCAATTACTCTGTTCTGGGCACTATGATGTGTCGCTGAATCCTCACCACAATGCTATGAGCTAGCAACTAGTAGTAGCCCTATTTGCAGATGAGGAGGAGGAGGGACAGAGAAGTTAAGAAACTTGTCAAATATCACACAGCAATAGGTTGTGGAGCTTGGATTTCAATGCCAAGTCCTGAGTTAGATTTATAGTGAAAGCACACAAAACATGGACTTCTTTCACCTTTGGTAGCAGATTAGTGTCTGTGTCCATCTCTCTTCATTGATGACATTGTTGCATGTAGTGTTAAGGCTCCTATGAGAACCGAGGGAACTTTAGGTAAGTCTTACTGCTGGTGTATGGAATCTGAAGATAAGGCTTTAGTTTGTGTCTTCTCAGAACCTAACTCAGTCCGACTCCCAGATGCCAGCAACTCACCCCCCAGGCAGACACTTTTCTACACCCTTCCTCTTGTCCCGTTGATTGGATCCATCACAGAGACTGCTGCCACAGAGCCAGCAGAGCTTCCCAGTGCCTCCCTGCCTACTCAGGGACCAGCATTAGGGGGCTGTCACTGGGGGATGATGAACAACCTGTAACAGCAACCAGGACCATTGTCAGCTCTGCCTCACTCCATCCCACCATCCTATGTCCACATTGCATGCCTCAGAGTGAAAGGGATGAAATATCCTTATTCATGCTGCCATGTGGGTTACATTCCTGCCCAGTCACCTGGGAAGAGAAGGAGAGTGGGATTCCTTCTGAGTCACCAGATAGACTAAAACTACTAAATCTGAGAGAACTGCCTCATTTTTTGTCCTTGGTGTTGTCTCCAGTTCCCACTGTACTGGTTTAGTGTGCCAGCCATCCTAAAGGGCTGGATGGACAGGGTGCTGTGCCAGGGGTTTGCCTTCGACATTCCAGGATTCTATGATTCCGGTTTTCTCAAGGTATGTGCTTTGGGATAAGGATCACTATAGGGGAGGGAAGGGGGCATCTCATTAAGTTATATTTCTGGTTTGTTTTTTAAAAAATAAATACTGTGTAAGGGCAGGAGGGGGGATTAAAGAGGGGAAAATAAATAAATATAAATATCAATTGAGCATCAACTATGTGCAAAGAAAGCCCTGTGTGCTGTACATGATGAGAAAAGCATTGTCTTGAAGTCATGGAGCTTTGTCTAGTGAGGGATACAGACACATCCACAGCTAACTACATGCATGGCCAAAAGGCCTAGGGATGGTGTCAGGGGAGAGTGAAGTGGGCCATACGTGGTCAGCCATGGCTCCGAGAGGCAAAATAGAGCTCTAGCTTCACACCAGTTCACCTCTCAGTGCTTCCCATTCCCATTGAAAAGATAATATGACACCTACATATAGGGTGAGGATTGTATAGAAGCTGCTACATACCAAATACATGGTAGATATGAATTTCTTACTAAAATACGTGATTTTTAAAAATTCTAAAAGCCTCAGAAAACAGTACGAATAAGGAAAACGCTGAGTCACAAAGATCTGGCTTTGACCATAAGTAATGCCATCATTTAGTGAGTGCCATGTGTCCAGACCATTCATCGCCTCTTGCAGCCCTCACAGACACCCAGGTCAGCGCCTCTGACTTCGCCTCTTCTTACCCCACATGACTGAAGTCCCCTGTCTACCAGAAGCTGGCACAGATCTGAGCTCTGGAGTTGCTCAATACACTTTTTCTGATTGTTTCCTCCCCTCTTCCCATTGGATGTACTTGTCACCTATTGCTGGGCTTCCTAGAAATGAGAATGTTATATTTGTCCGTCCCTGGAGGGAACTGACCTCAGATTTTCCCTTTTAGTCATTATAAGGCTTTGTGCTGGAGTCACAGTAGCATTTGTTTGTCTCTACCTCTGAAATCCATGCAAACACATTTGCTTTTCCTTCCGCAGGATAAATTTGCCCTTCTTTCAGTAACCACTGGGGGCACGGCAGAGATGTACACAAAAACTGGAGTCAGTGGACATTTTAAGTACTTCCTGTGGCCCCTCCAGGTACCCATTGCACCCCGACCCTTACCCATCGGTCTCCCACAGCTCCCCCAGAGATACTCCAGAAGCCTGAAACTCAGACCATTTTGACTCTACCTGGATACAGAAAATTATAACAATTTACCCTTTTTAATTTTTTACTTAGCAGTACTGCAAAGGTTGGCCAATAAGGACAACACGTATTATAATGATAGCCTTTGGTATTGTCTGGGTGGAAGCTAAGCCAAACCTGGTTAGCCGAAGCCCACTCCATGCGTGGTAAACAGAATCGCCCCACGTGGCCCTGTGCAGGCACTGAGCACTGGCAGAGGTGTGGCAACCTCCACAGACCGTGTCTCTTGAAGGCGACATCGTTCTCAAACCCTGGTGAGAGGTGCCCTGGGTCAGGCATTCTCGAGAGCCTCACGAACCCCCCACAGGCGAGGTCCATGGAGCCAGGGGCTGTGCCTCCTCCCCAGAGACCCCCACTCCAGGTTTTGAGGACTCAGGGATCGTGCTCCCAGGCGGAGGCCAGGCTGTCTGTGTATGTACCCCTAGGCCCGAGGGTTGGCGGAGGATGGCTCTCTGCAAAGGAGAAAGCAGTGGGCAAGGCATGTTCAAGCAGCTTGTGGTTAGGGAGAAAAGGGTCAGGCCACCACATCTTAGTACAGAACTCCAGGGAGGCCCAGACTGAGATGGGGACTGTTCTTCCAAGTAGTTAAGAAGGGATGTTTGCGGAGGGAGGAGATCACATATTTAACAGTTTGTGAGCGCTCTTTTAAAACGTAGACAGCGGTATGTGGGCCTCTTGCCCTCTGACCAACCCCTGGTAGAGCAGGCCTAGACAAGGGTGTGGGTTTTAAGGGAAGGAATACAGAGGGAGGAGAGTGATAGTTCTAGAAAATAAGTGGTCTTCTTTGAAAGGAGATGAGACAGAGATTCCATTTAGTGATGCTCTGCTAAAGGAAATGATGTTACAAGCCTGAACTTCTTTCTCCACAGGCCAACCAATCTCTTACGTGCCATTTGCCAAGTTTAAATTCTTGTTTTTAAAAATCTTTATATTTTTTCAGTTTGCAAAAGTACATGTTATAGAAAAAAGTGAGACTGTAAAATATAAAAATAGAAACTCAGTCCTCCTAATCATACCTTAAAAATAATCACTTTTAATGATTTGATGTATTTTCTTATGGCTCATATAAATTCTTACATATATATTTTTTATTATTAGGTATATTATGTTTATTTTTTTACATAAGTGCTATGCCATAAATATAGCTTCATATTTCTTGTTTTCATTTCACATGTATTTTGAACAGCCTTCCATGGTGGCATTTTTTAGCTAGAATAATCTCATTCTAGAATAACCTATTTTATGAATGTACCATAATTTGCCTAATCAATCAAAACCATAAAGTATAGTGTCTGAATCAGTAGCAAAGATTACAGATTAATCTCAAGAATCAGAACGGGGAACTTCCAGCCACCCAGAGTTCTTTACTTCACTTGTAATGGCCAGCATCCTAAGAGTATAGGGCCCTTCAGTTGTTTTCAGTTACCCAGTAGCATTAACGTTGTTCAGTTATTTTTTAAAGGTTTATTTCATACCATTTCCCCCTTTAATTATTTAACTGAATGATAGGTAAAGAGCGTGGCTTCTAATCATTTATTTTCTTTCTTTCTGGCTATAGCATGGTGCATTGCACTTCTGTGGATTTAAAGTCCTTGCCCCTCAGATCAGTTTTGCTCCTGAGTTTGCATCAGAAGAAGAAAGAAAGAGGATGGTGGCATCCTGGGCCCAGAGGCTGAAAACTATCTGGAAAGAAGAGCCCATCCACTGCACACCCCCTTGGTACTTTGGAGAGTAACACTTTGTTCCATGTACACGTCATAAGACATGCAAGCACACGCAAAGAGATGATGCTGTAATAAAATGAAATTACAACAAAGTTAACTGGATTTATTTAATGATGTGCGTGAATGTCTTCAGAGTTTTACACAGCCAAATCCAATATGTCAGCAATCAGCTGGTTGCACTGAATTCATTCTGACTAATATTTTTCACCTAGGCTTTCTTTTCTAATTTCTTTCCATTTCTCTATGTTCAGTCTTCATGGGTAATGTTATTTTCAGATAGTTCTCTTCACATGAAGCTGGATTTGTTAGTTTTGTGTTTTGTTTGATTTCATAACTTGAGAGTTTCTGCTTTTTCATAGGAAAGTTTAATCTTTTCATAGCTAGTGTTTTACTGCTGTATTTGGACTTATTTCTTCCATTTTTTTTTTTTTACCTGCATTATGACTACGAAGTTTTAATTGAAAAGCCACTTAAAATATATTTAAAATCATTGAGTGCCGATTACAATGAAAATTTCCAAACAGTAGTCTGATGCCGTCCTATCACTATGCATGTGTTCATGTAACACTACTAATTACTGCACAGCAGAGGCGTGGATGGATGGAGGTGTCTCCCTAAAAACAAGTTTAAGAGATTAAATCTCCTCCTTCATCTTCCCTCCTCCTCCTCGTAACTGCTGAGTAAAGGGGCCCTTCTTCCTTATTCCCAACACCCCCACAGGCCCCTTCACATCAGACTCGGCCTATACTTCTAACTGGATCCTCCTCATCAAACACCATCTTGTTAGAATTCTCATTTTTGAAGCACTTTTCACCTACAACATCTTTCTCTTCTTCCTCAAACCCTTATCTAGCTGCTTATCTATTTTCTTCCTCCTCTTTCCATCTGATGCATCAACAGATGGTTTTTCATATGCATCTTCTTCCCTTTCACCTGAACCTTCTTACTCTCAGAGCTTTCCTCAGCATTCTCTCAGGACCATCTTCTTCAAATTCTAATTTTTCAGAGTCATTGTCTCCTAACTTTTTCAACACCATTTTCTTCCAATTAATTTTTGGAGCCACCTTCAAACTGTTTTTTTTTTTTCAGAGCAGTCTTCAGGTTCTCTTTCCTCCAAGACATTTTCAGACCTTTTTGGTCTGATTCCTTTTCAGGGTCACTTTCAGACGTTTTACAAAGCCATTATCTTCTTAATCTTTTTTGAGTTTCTTCTTTTTAGGTTCTCTTTCGAGACCATTCTCTTGAGACTTTCAGAACTGCCTTCTTTAGGCTCTTTTGAGGCCACGTTCTTTAGCATCATTTTTAGAAGCATCTTCTTCAAAATTTCCCCATCTTCTGTTTTTTCAAATATCTTTTCATAAATGGTTTCTTCTTTTTTTAAAGGATTTAGTCCAGTATTTATTCCACACTCACAATCATTCTCTGTAATCATAAGAACAATCTATCAAATAATTTGCCAATAATCTTAAGTAGTGCAGCATAGCATTATAATATGTCTTATGTTTTATTATACGTCTCTCTTCTAGATTAAGTTCAAATATTTAAACAACAATTTTAATTATCAATAAAAAAAAAGTTTTCGACCTTGACACTATATCAAGCTGTTTCATAATTTAAGTATTTTCCATTTATAAAATTGCTTTGGAAGCTTGAGAGATGAATCTATTTCTCTACTCATCTGCCCCACCCTCCCCCAGTTTCATGTTAGTATTGAGTTGCTGCAAGAATGCTAGTAGAGACATTAATTTTTTTTAATATACTTTAAAATCTGAGAAATTCAAGAATAAAAAAGATTATATTCATGTATTTTTTCAAATAAAAAAGGAAAATAAATTTTAGGCATACTAACAGTGTCCCTTTGAGGTCGAATGCTAAAAAGACTTGATCAAATCACAGCCTAATTTAAACCTCTGCATAAGAAGTTAACTTTTTATAAATTCTCTCTGAAGTTAATTGTGGAGATATTAAGTATTACATATTAACAAGAACCTTCCAAGATAATATATTATGGAAAAGAATGTTAATCCTACAACCACTGCCCTAATGTACATTGAAAGCACATAATTCTCCTATAGAAGATATCCAAGATCCATTCTCAAAGTATTTAGCATTCTATTACAAAAAGCAGTTATGTCAATTTCAGTACACAAACCATAATCCCACATCTACAAAATAATAAGCAGCAGTTTATTGCCTTATACAAATTTAACCAACATGGTGACTATTCCAAGGAAATTAAAACATTTTCAGGACATATGTACAGATTGTACATCTCGAAAGCAATTAATAAAAATGCAAGAACAATCCTTAAGTGGACTTATACATATTGCAACTAGAGCAATCCTAAATAATTTAACAAGCATAGTTAGTAGCTACATGGAAATATGAAATACTCCAGTGAAAACAAATTAATTTTGGAAACTAATTATGATGATATAGAAACAGTTGTATAAAATCAGAACAAAATTTATAGTAATATATATCAAATTTTTTTCTCATCAAATGGGTTAGGTATGTAGTGCCTAATGAACAAAAGAGGAGAAGTTGAAGAATTTGCCATTGTGGAGAACTGAAGGATGCAGCAGAGGGTCATACACAAGTCCTGAGTTCAGTCCTAGTTTTGCCGGTAACTGACAGGCCTTGAACTAGCTGATCAAACTCTTTGGGCCTCAGTTTTCTCATTATGAATTAAAGGGAGTCTGGCCTTCTATAGTTACTCCACTTGATGTGCAAGATACTAGTAGGCCCTCAGTCCTGTCATGTTGTAATCTTCCCTGAGATCCCAGAAATCATCTGAAATACTGCTTGGGATCTCCAATAGTCCAGTCCTGGGACTGATCCTGACTTGAGTTGTGTACACTAGTATGCCTGATTTCTATTTGCCTCTATTTCTTTCTTTAAAGTAGATAGATGCAGTGAAATGTAAATTCATTAAAATGTGTTGAGGACAAAGTTTATGAGGAATCAGATCATGTGTCACTTGAACTCCTGAATCAATAATGGAAGTTCTGTATTTTGTGCTGATTTCTCCTGGCATGAGTGGCAATCTGTAAGTTTTATTATTATCTCCATTTTACAGATGGGTAAACTGAGACAGAGTTGAAGTAACTTGACCAGAGTGCCATCACTAACAAGTAAGCAGAGCTGAGGCTCAAACCAAGGCAGCCTTTTCCAGAGTTTGTGCTCAAAACCACTCAGGTTAAAGAATCCAGTTGGGGCATTGGGGTTGAGACAGCGCTGAAAAGAGGCTACTTTTAAGAAATGACTCTCAGAGACCCTAACGGGGACGTTATAGTGGGAAAAGGAGAAATCTGAGCTGGGGCTCTCTGCTCAACAAGGACCTAACATTTTGAGGGTCAAGGATTCTTTTGCAAAACGTCTGGTTGAAGTTGGAAATCCCACTGAAATTTTCATTTCCTGCTCTGTGGCAGACAATATTTCTGAAAAACGCTCCTGCTGCAGAGGCCAGATAAATCACAACAAACACACTTTTAAATGCATTGTTGAGATCCTGAGAAACTAAGGGAAATGTCCAAGTATACTCCCAAACTTTTCTTTTCCCATCCCCACCACCCAACCTTGCTCCATAATAACAGAAACCTAACTAGCTGCTGACAGCAGAATAGTAAGCAAATGTGGAAACAGGCTGCCTCAGGATCAAATGAGGATACCAATTCTCTAGCAAAAAGAATAAAGGTGAGTAGATGTTGGGTTCGAGCAGTGTAGGCAGCTGAATTGAGACCTTGCATAAAGGGGGCCATCCTTGTGAGTAGATGGGTAGAAAAATTACCTCTGCCCTTAAAGGGAGACAGGAGGTTAACTTGTCTATCTCTATCTTAGCTCTGGGTAGAAAATATTTCTCTTCTGTATCATAGGATCTTGGAATGGAATTTATCCTATTCACATCTACAGAGTACGAGGAAATCTAAAGAAGTAAAGTGGTCTCAAATGAAGACCACCCTTGGCATAAGGAGAAGTAAACATAAATTTGCTCTGGAGAAAAACATCATCTTATGGCTGTCAGGATTCCCCTTGATTACTATTAGCCTAATATAAGCGTCCAATTACCAAACACATGAGAAAACAAAACATAATAACTGAGAATAAGCAGAAATATCAAATAATATACTGAGCTTCAAACAATGTCTTTATGAGATAAATAACACAAAATAACTATGTATAAAATGTTTAAAGAAATAAAAATGGAATCAAACACAGAACAATATATAATATTCAAAAGAGACCAGATAGATTTGAAAAATAACTCAGTGAATTAAGTGAAACAATATATTAGACACAGATGATCAGAGGACCAGTGAACCAAAAGACCTGAACAAATAATGAAATGAGGATAGAAGATAGATTAAGAGGCATAGAGAATAGAGTAAAAATATTTTAATTGGATTTCTAGAATGAGAAATGAGGGAGTGCCATATTTCAAAAACTACAATAGCTAAAAATTTCTCAGAATTTATGAAAGATATTAGTACTCAGATTTAATAAGTATGACATACCTCAAGCAGGATAAATAAAAGAAAACCGATACCCATACATATCCATTTGACTCTTCAAATGGATAAAAAATTAACTACCTGCAGTTTGCAAGAGAGATATATCTAAAACAAAAATACAGGAAGTTTAAGGATAAAAGGATGGAAAAAGGTACACCGTGCAAATACTAACCCAAAGAAGACAGGATAACTATATCAATATCAAATAAAAACAAACAATAGGGCAAAAAACTTTGTTAGTAATACAGAAAGTTTCTCTGTAATGATAAAAGTTTTAATTCTATATGAAATTATATCTACCCCAAACTTGTGTGTATTTAATAAACAGCATTGGACTATTATATAAAGCAAACATTGAATTATAAAAATAAATTGACAATTCAATTATCAGAGTGGGAGATTTCAGCACACATCTAGTAAATGGTAGGTCAAATATGCAAAATTAAAAGAATAAAAAAATTGAACAAAATTGATTTAATACTTACATAAAAGTAACTGTACCTAACAATAGAACATATTTTTCTCAAACATTCATGGAAAAATCATAAAAATTATGACCTCAACAAATCCCAAAGGATATGTAACATACGGAAGACCTTCTCTGACCAAAATATAATTAAATCAGAAATGCAAAATAAAGATAACTAAAAAAACTACATTATTTGAAATTTGACAACCCTCTTTTCAATAATTCATAGATCAAAGTTGAAATTATAATAAAAACTTTAAAAAGTATTTAAAACTGAATAATAATTAAAATATTGCATTATCAAAATTTGTGGGTTGCTGCTCAAATAGTATTTGGAAGGGTATTTATATCGTTGAATGCTCACTAGCAGAGAATAAAGACTGAAAATGAATAAGCTAAATACCAAATATAAGAGATAAAAGAACACATATGCACGCACACAAATGCAAGGCATTTCACAGAAGAGGATGCAAACCTGGCCAATTCATATAAGAAAATACATCAACTTAATTTTTAAAGAGAAATGCACAATGCTATACCATTTTACAACCACAAGACTAGCAAAATTCTGAGTTTAGATAGGAGCAAGTGCTAATGAGAATGGGGGTCAACAGGAAAACATATACATTGCTAGTGGATGTATTCATGCAACTTTAGAAAATTTACTATGTAAAATTGAGTATTTATACGTTTTACTCTCCAGTAAAAAAAAAATTAACTACAGACACACATCAAAGTATATACATTTCATAATCATAAAGTTGAGTGAAAAAAAACTGATGGTTACAGAATATCATTTAGACTAAGTGTAAAATCATGCCAAATAAAACATCATTTTGGGAAGAATTATAATAAAATATTCGGAATAGTAATGCGATGGGAGGGGCACACAGATCTCTAAAGGTATATTGTTGTTCTATTTCTTAAACTAAAAGATAAATATTCAAGCATTCATTTTACTGTCTTTTAAGTCATATTTATATAACATTTACTTTTACATATGTGAAATTGTTTTTGTTATTTATTGAAGTAGAGTAAATATACAAAATATTGGTTTCAGGTATACAATATAGTAGTTAGGCATTTATATACCTTATGATGTGATCACCACAGTAAGCATAGTAATCCCCTGTCACCATGCAAAGTTTCACAATATTATTGACTACATTCACCTTCATCTTCTTTAGTCATCCCCTCTGGCAATCATTAGTTTAATAGTTTAATCTCTGTTTCTATGAGTCTGTTTTTGTTTTGTTTTATTTGTTTATTTCTTAGATTCCACATATAAATGAAATCATAAGGTATTTTTCTTTCTATGACTTTTTTCACTCAGGATAATACCCTCTAGGTCGATCCACATTGTTGCAAATGGCAAGATAATCATTTTTTTATTTTGAATAATTTCCACTTCTTCTTTATCCATTCATCTATCAGTGGACACCTAGGTTGCTTTCATATCTTGGTTATTATAAACAATGCTGTGATAAACATAAGGGTGCATACTGCTTTTCTAATTTGTATTTCTTTAGTTAAATATCCAGAAGTAGAATGTAGAGTCATATGGTAGTTCTATTTTTTTGTTTTTTTGAGGAACCTCCATACTGTTTTCTATAGTGACTGCACCAATTTACACTCCCATCAACAGAGCATAAGGGTTTCCTTTTCTCCACATCCTCACCAACACTTGGTATCTGTTCACCTTTTGATAATGGCCATTCTGACAAGTGTGAGGTGATATCTCATTGCGGTTTTGATTTTCATTTCCCTGATAATTAGTGATGTTGAGCATCTTTTCATATGTCTGTTGGCCACTTGTATATTCTCTTTGGAGAAATGCGTATTCAAGTTATCTGCCCATTTTTTGATCAGATTGTGTTTTTGTTTTTTCTATTGTTATTGAGTTATATAAATTCCTTACATATTTTAGATATTAACCCCTTATTGGATATATTATTTGCAAATATATTCTTCCATTCAGTGGATCATTTTTCCATTTTGTTGATAGAATGCTTCTTCACTGTGAAGAAGCATTTTGGTTTGATGTAGTCCCATTTGGGTTTTGGGGTGTTTTGGGGGGGTTTTTTGTTGTTTTGTTTTGCTTTTGTTTCCCTTGCTTGAGGGGCCGTATCCAAGAAAGAACTTACCAAGAGCCATGTCAAAGAGTTTACTTCCTAGATTTTCTTCTAGGAGTTTTATATTTTCAGGTCTTACATTTAAGTCTTCAATCTATTTCAAGTTTATTTTTGTATATCCTGTAAGGAGTGGTCCAGTTTTATTTTCTTCATGTATCTATCTAGCTATCTCAACACCACTTATTAAAAAGACTGCCATTTCTCTATTGTGTATTCTTGCCTCCTTTTTCATAGATTAATTGACCATATAAACAAGAGTTAATCTCTGGGTTCTCTATTCTGTTCCATTGATCTATATGTCTGTTTTTATGTTTTATAGCTTTGTAATATAGTTTGAAACCCAAGAGTATGATTCTACAACATTGTTCTTTCTCAGGATTGCTTTCACTATTAATGGTCTTCTGAGGTTCTACATATATTTATTCCTAGGTATTTTATTCTTTTCGATGCAATTGTAACTGGGGTTGTTTTCTTTATTTCGTCTTTGGATCATTCATTATTAGTGCATGGAAATGTGATGAAATTTTTTATATTTATTTTGTATACTGCTACTTTATTGAACTCATTTATTAATTATAATTTTTGGTGGAGTCTTTAGGGTTTTACTTCTTCTTTCCCAGTTTAGATGCCTTTTATTTCTTTTTTTGTCTCATTTCTGTGGTTAGGACTTCCAATAATATACTGAATAATAGAGGTAAGAGTGGGCATCCTTGCCTTGTTTCTGATCTTAGAGGAAAGGCTTACAACTTTCCACCATAGATACGATGTTACCTGTGAGTTTGTCATACATAGACTTTATTACGTTGAGGTAAATTATCTCTATACCTATTTTGTTGAGAGATTTTATCAAAAATGGATATTGAATTTTCTCAAATGTTTTTTTCTGCATCTATTGAGATGATAATATGATATGTTATCCTTGGTTTTGTTGATGTGGTTTATCACATTAATTGATTTGCTGATATTAAACCATTCTTGCTTCCCTGGGATAAATCCTACTTGATCATGGCCTCTAATATTTTATTGTATTGTTGAATTCAATTTGCTAGTATTTTTTGAGAATTTTTGCATCTATGTTCATCAGGGATATTGACCTGTAATATTTTTTGTAGTATTTTGTCTGGTTTTGGGATCAGGGTAATGTAGGCTTTGTAGAATGAGTTTGCAAGGTTCCTTTCTCTTCAATATTTGAGAATAGTTTGAGATAGATATTAATTCTTTAAATGTATGGTAGAATGACATGATACTATATATTCACCTGTGAAGTTGTATGGTCCTGGACTTCTGTTTGTTGGGAGCTTTTTGTTTTTTGTTTGTTTGTTTATTTGTTTTTTAATACTGCTTCAATTTCTTTGCTAGCAATTGAAGACTCTGTTTCTTCATGGCTCATTCTTGGAAGTTTGTATGTTTCTAGAATTTATCCATTTCTTTGAGGTTGTTCAATTTGTTGGCATATTATTGTTCATGGTATTCTTTAATGATCCTTTGTATTTCTGTGGTATAAGAAACCTTTCTTCTTTTATTTCTGATTTTATTTATTTAAGCTCTTTCTCTTTTTTCCTTGATGAGTCTGGCTAAAAGTTTTTAAAGATTTTGTTTGTCCTTTCAAAAACCCAGCTCTTAGTTTCATAGATATTTTTCTGATGTGTTTTTAGTCTCTATTTTATTTATTTCTTCTTTGATCTTTATTATTTCTTTTCTACTACTTACTTTTTTTTCTAGTTTCTTTAAATGTAAATTTAAATTGTTAATTTGGGATTTTTCTTGTTTCTTAAGGTAGGCCTGTATAGCTATGAATTTCCCTCTAAGAATCACTTTTGCTGCATCCCATAAATTTTAAAGAGTTGCATTAAAATTTTCATTTGTCTCAAGGTATTTTTAATCCTGTTTGATTTCCTCTTTAATCCATTGGTTATTTAGTAGCATGTTGGTGTTTTTTTCCAGTTTTCTTCTTGTAGTTGGTTTCTAGTTTCATGCTGTTGTGTTCAGAAAAAAAAAATGCTTCCTATGATTTCAATCTTCTTGAATTTGAGACTTGTATTATGGCCTAATATATGATCAACTTAAGTCGATCTGTTCTAATGTGACATTTAAGGCCATTATTTCCTTATTAATTTTCTGTCTGGATGATTTGTACAATGATGATAGAGGGGTATTAAAGTCCTCTACTTTAATACCCCTCTATCATCTCTCTTTCTGTGCATTAACATTTGCTTTAAATATTTAGGTGCTCCTATGTTAGGTGCATAGATATTTGCAGTTGTTATATCATCTTGGATTGGCCCCTTTATGATTATGTTATACCCTTCTTTGTCTTTTTTTACAGTCTTTATTTTAAAGTCTATTTTGTCTAATATGAGTATTACTACTCCAGTTTTCTTTTTATTTCCATTTGCATAGAATATCTTTTTCCATTCCTTTACTTTCAGTCTGTGAGTGTCATTTGATTTGAAGTGGGTATCTTGTAAATAGCATGTAGATGGTCTTGCTTTTTTAAAAAAATTAATTCAACCACCTTATGTTTTTATTGGAGTATTTAGTTCATTTACATTTAAAGTAGTTATTGATAGATATGTACTTATTGCCTTTTTTTTTTTTTAGTTGTCTGTTCCTTTCTTCTCTTGATTTCTTTGAGTTTGATGATTTTCTTTCATGTTTTGTTTAGCATATTTTCTGGGTTTTTTTTAGTAGTAGTTTTTGTTGTAGTGTTTTTTGGTTTAGTCTGTGTGTGTGTGTGTGTGTGTGTGTGTGTGTGTGTGTGTGTGTGTATTTTAAATTGGTAGGTATTTAAGTTCAAACACATTCTAAAAGCACTACATTTTCACTTTCCCCTCCACACTTTCTGTTTTTGACATCATCATATTTTATATCTTTTTGTTTTGTGTATCTCCTGATTATTTATTACAATCATAGTTAATTTTATGACTCATGTCTTTTAACCTTCATATTAGCTTTTTAAGTGGTCAATTCACTCTGTTAATTCTATATTTGCCTATAATATTTCTTTCCTTGTATTTTCTTATTTCTTTTTTTTTCTGCATAAAGAAGACTTTTTAACTTTTCTTATAAAGCAGGTTTGGAGGTGAAACTACTAAACTTTTAGTTTTTGCTTGTCTGGGAAACTCTCTTTGGGCTTTAAAGTTTCTGTTGAGAAATCAGCTGATAGCCTTGTGGGATTTTTCCTTGTATGTGACTTGTTTTCCTCTTGCTGATTTCAGGGTTCACTCTTTAACTTTAATATTTGCCATTTTAATTACAATAATTCTTGGTGTGTCTTCTTTGAATTTATTCTGTTTGGAAATCTCTGTGCTTCCTGTACCTGGATGTCTGTTTCCTTCTTCAGATTAAAAAGTTTTCAACCATTATTTCTTCAAATATACTTTCTGTTTTTTTTTCCTCTCTCTCTCTTCTCCTTCTGGGATCCATAAAATGTGAACATTAGTGTATCTGATGTTCCATAGGTCCTTTATACTATTCTCTCTCTTTTATTTTAATTCTATTTTATTTTTTCTGTTCTGATGAGTGATTTCTACAATTCTGTCTTCCAGGCCATTAATTTGTTCTTTTGTATTAACCAATCTGCTCTCACTTTATTTTAGTATGCTTTTTATTTGAGTTATTTTATTTTTCAACTCTGATTGGTGCTTTATTATATTTTCCAACTCTTTGTTGAAGTTCTCTCCGAGTTTCTCTATTCTACTCTCGAGTTTGATGAGCATCCTTATGATCATATCTTTGAATTCTTTATCAGGCAAATTACTTATCACCATTTCATTAGAGTTTTGTTGTTGTTGTTGTTTTACTTGTTCCTTCATTTGTCTCCCCATTTTGTTTGACTTTCTGTGTTCATTTCTATGAGTTAGATAAAATAGCTATCCCTCCCAATCTTGAAAAGGTGGTCTTGTGTAGAAATGGCCTCTGTGTAGTCTGTGTGTCAGGTGGATTTGGTAGGCCAGCTGGAGTCTGGGTGGGTGCATTCAGTGCTTATGGTGCTGCCTGGCCAAGAGTGAGTTTAGGGTGAGACAGCCTGGTATGCAAGAGCATGTGGTAGTTTCCTGACCATCCATGGATGTTCTGACCATCTATGCCAAACCAAATTTAGGGCAGAGCAACCTGGTGTGTGTGTACTTCCATGCCCTCTTTCTACATGGGACAGCTCTGTAAGGGTGCATGGCAAAGTCCTGCTGATTACTCTCCTGGTCCAGGCAGGGCTGGCTACTGTGTATGTGCATGAGGCACACCCTGTTTTTCTGACTTCTGCAAGTGCATGAGTCACATAATTTTTTTTAACTTACTGCTGCTAATCTGGGCTGGGGAGCCCTGTGAGCATCTGCCCTGCAGCACTATGCTGGTTCCTTCTTACCTCTGACAGGGCTTCCTGCTGCCATACCCTGTTTTTTTGCTTTTATTGAGTCCTGTGGGGGTCCTGTCCAAACTAGACAACCCCGCAGACATGATCACCTCTGTGTCCTGCCAGTTTCCTCTTACCCTGGGCAGGCAGGTTGGCCCAGTGGTGTGTGGGCTGTGGCTCCCTGCTGGTTCCACTTTTGCTCTGGAAGGGACGGCCCAGTGAGTGCACACAGCGGTGTCCTGGAATGGGAGAGCCTCGGCACCCTTATGGGCCCACTGGATCTAACTCTTGGTCGGGGGGCCCTGTGCGTTTCTGCTATGGTGCCCTCTTGTCCCCTCTGGAGTTAGTACCAGAGGTGGGGCAGGTGACTGAGGACAAACTACTACAGCCTTGGGGGTCAGACAGGGAAACTGGATAGAGCTCCCACCTGTGCTAAGTGCAGGGAGAATGCAAACAAAGGCACTCACTGGCTCCTCCAATCCTGGTGGATTCCCTCAGATTCCATAAGGGCCCCTAAGAAAACCCCCAGGGATCTAGCGCAGTTTAGGGTAGAAGGACAGAGCCCAGTTAATAAGGGCATTTAGGGATTAACTGGAAAAAAATTAAGGCTTTGTGCCCTAAACTGCTGGGGCAGATGGCTCTGAGTACATGTGAGGTAGGGCTGGCTGTCTAATATGCTCTCCCTCAAGCTCAGGCAGCAGGTGGTGCAGGGCCCTGCCAAAACCTCAGGAGCTTTCTCAGAACTCCTCCAAGGAGAATGGCCCCTTTCTCCGCTGAAGCCACCTCAGGATAGAAAAGTTAAGGTTGGCAGGTAATCCAGAGCTATCAAGAGATCTTCTTTTTGCAAAATTCAGGTTTGAGCCATAAATAAATTTTCTTCAGAAAAAAAAAAAAAGACAATTTCCAAGACATAGCTGGTAAGAAATATGGTTTTGAGAGATTAGAGTTAAAAACCTCAACAATAACACTGCTTGGTTCTCAAATTCCTATCTTGGTAGAATTACCTGAAACAGATTATTTTAACTTTATGTACATACTTTTTCTTTGTGGCCTGAACAGATCATTCAAAATCAAGAATTTATCAATTTAATTGTAGTTTCTCTGGCTCACATTTGAGCATTTGACATTTATTGCAACCCTCTAGCACATAGGGCATTTGCTGGTTTACCTTCCAGAAGGATGAACAATTTTACAGGGACATCTGAAATGATAAAACTTCATACCAGGGATGAGTGGGGTGCAGGATGTAAGCACAGCCTGTGAGCCATCACTGGTTCTAGATTTTTCTCTGTTACTTTGTATCACCATCCAAAGTGTAATAGGTCGCAGGCTTGTGGGATTTTAGGCCAGTTCTTTCCACTGTGGTTAAGTGTGGGCTTGGAGAAGAAGGAAAGATAACTCCATTGTTATAAACAGATTGATATTTATCTGGGTGTGGCCATGTCTAAAGGCAAAAGTCAGAGCCCCTGTCATTCAGCTTACAATGTGAACTATTTTAATTTTCACAAGAACAGGGTTAAAACCTCTTACCTAGGATAACCAAATTATATGAGACTTTTAATAAAGTTTGCTAGTTTCATCCTGAAAAGACATAACTTATTCCATCATATTTTCCAATGTATGTATTGTATAATAATGAAAGTGAGCCTTGCAAATTACCACTTAAAACAGTCAAAGTGATCACTATTTTAAAAGAATATGCACTAAAAACTTATTTCTCAGCTTTTAGGGTGGTGATGCACTTAAATATTTGCTAATGGTTTTCTTCCTTAAATTATGACCAAGAGGAATTTTTTTTTCTTAGAGAGGTTTTTTCTTTTTCTGATTTAGCTAAGAATGTGCTCATAATCTATTTACACCAAAAACACAGGTATTTCAATAGATTCTTGAAGAAAGTGGCTGTGGATGAACTGAGCAAGCAGGGCTGCACTGCCACCATTTCTAATCTATATGCCATGGACTTTGAGACGAAGAGTCACAAGGAAAGATGTGTTACTGGATCAATGCTTTAATCCCACCTTTAAAGATTTCCTTTCTTTCTTCATAAGAAATTGTTCACCTATGACCACATATTAAATGGCAAAGTAAGGACAAGGAATGGAGGTTTAGAGAAAGAAACCAATGGTATCCCCTTAACATTTAATTTTTTTAAATAATTTATTTTTCAGTTTTAGTTGGTATACAATATTATATATTAGTTTCATGTATACAACATAATGATTAAACATTTATATAATTTACACAGTGGTCACCCTAATAAGCCTAGTACCCTTCTGACACAATAATTATTACAGTATTATTGACTATATACCTTAAGTTGTACTTTATATCCCCATACTGTTTTTATGACTCGCAATTTGCACATCTTAATCCCTTCCCCTTTTTTACCTATCCCCCCAATTCCCCTCCCATCTGGCGAATATCAAAATTTTTTCTTTATGAGTTTGTTTCTGTTTTTGTTTATTTCATTTTGGTTTTTTTTAGAGTACACATATAAGTGAAATCATATAGTATTTGTCTTTCTCGATAGGATTTATTTCACTTATCATAATATTCTCTAGATCCATGCATGTTGTCATAAGTGCCAAGATTTCATTCTTTTTTTATGGCTAAGTAACATCCATTGTACATATGTACCACCTCTTTTTTATTCATTCATCTACCAATAGACATTTGTGTTGCTTTTATATCTCAGCTATTGTAAATAATGAGGCAATGAATGTAAGAATGCACATGTCTCTTCTAATTAGTGTTTTGGGTTTCTTCGGATAAATTCCTAGATGTGGAATTGCTGAGTCCTTCTTTGTCTCTTGTTATAGAGTTTGTTTCAAAGTGTATTTTGTCGGGCATACATATTGTTACTTAGCTTTTTAAAATTTCCATTTGCATGAAATACCTTTTTCCATCTCTTCACTTTCAGTCTGTGTGCATTTTTCAGTCTGAAGGGGAGATCTCTTATAGGAAGCATATGTATGGGTCTTTTTTCCCCCCATTCAGCCGCTTGCTATACCCATTCAATTCACACATTGGATTTTGATAATGATTGTGAATAATTCTGGCTGAAATCTCTATTTTCCATGGTTGACAGGACAAATATATCTAGCTGAGCAGGTAGCTCCTTCTTCCCACATCGCTACACATATTTTAGGTCCTTTTTACCCATCTGTTCTCCCTAATATACTGTGCACATCATGAAAATATGAACCAGGACTGGAAACCACATGGTGCCCAGCACATACTAGATCTCTAATAAACACATATGGAATTCAAAAGACAGGATTATTCTAGTCCTGTCAGGTGGAGATGATCTCTGACTTACTTGGGCCATCCATTGGGTTTGGAGGAAAAACTATCTAGGTGTGGCCTATCTCTACCCAGGAACTCTCTGCCATCACAGATTCTGCAGTTATAAATTGGATGCATGTGGGACTATAATAAGACGTCTGTAGCCAGAGATATACACGAAGAGGAAGGGAGGATTCAGGAAGCTAATCTGGTGATATTCCATGTTGTTTTTCCTCTTATTTTATTTAATATTTCTTAATATAAGATAATCCAGGTATCTTCAAATTACAGTATAGTCTAAGTACCACACATATACTTAGTAAAGTGTATCAAAAAGTTGTACTCATAAATCTGATTGCTTACTCCAAACCACCAGGATCACGATATCTAAATTCCAAGTCTACGGGCTAAGTATGGCTAGAAGGCGCTTTGTCCCCTGTGGTGACTCAAGGATATCCTCCTCGTGCCAACCCTGATTCTTCTATGGCCCTGCTGCAGACTCACTTGGACCTGGCATTGCCAAGATGAGATTATCAAGATCATTTAGGTTTACAACAAGCCATTTACCTGACAAGTCTGAAAATTTTAAGAAACATCTTCCTTGTCTTTGCTTACCCTGATAATTGTTAGATGGTCTTGTTTTTGTTTTTTAACATGATTCACAAATTGATAAGTGGTCTGAGTGAATCAACCCCTTCCCAACGAATTGATTCTTTTTTTTAATGTGAAAACATTCTTTTAATTAAGTAGAAAAGGATTTCCTTTCATAATCTCATTTTATTTCTGAGAATTATGACTTCCTAATAAGCTAAGAAGTAATTTAGGTGAGTTTGAGCCCTACCCTATATGGTTCCAAAGTCATTACTAATAGATAAGGATTTATGAAAGAGGTGGCATTAAGTCATAATTCTTTTTAAAAGAATAATTACACCCACTAACAAGATCCTCCTAATGTGACCCCTGTATCCTCTGACTTCAGGTCTGCATTCTGAGCTGTGCTGGCCTTCTTTCGCCTCAGCAAGCCAGGCTTGTTACCTCC
Organism: Pteropus medius; assembly: GCF_902729225.1. Classification (NCBI taxonomy): domain Eukaryota; kingdom Metazoa; phylum Chordata; class Mammalia; order Chiroptera; family Pteropodidae; genus Pteropus; species Pteropus medius. The sequence goes on along the minus strand of NW_024344241.1, from coordinate 6,690,544 downwards.
AAGATCTCTGCTGTCTCCTGGGAGGATTCTTTCCCAGACTTGTAAGTGATAGCCAGCTCAGTTTCCTTAACCATAGCACTGATTAAGTCCCCTCTCTCAGATGGGCATTCCTTGGTCACTGTGTCTAAAATATAGTTCTCTACCTACTCTCATGTCGCCACTGCAACCGGATATCCTGTCTATTTTTCTCCTGGATTGTATTAACTTGATCATCTTGACGATTAGTTTGTTTCCATCTTCCTCATTGATTCCCCACTCTAAAAGTTAGGTCCCGCCACGTCCAGTAAGTGGTAAATCCTGCCACATCCAGCGCAGCTCTGAAAAATATACCTGAGTGGAAACGGTGGGAGATTAAGAAAAGAAAGAAGACAGAAAGTTGGGATCAGGAGGTCCACTGGTGATATTCATAATGCTTTATGTAATATGGTCATTTTAACTATCCACTCTCCACTGATGGAGCAGTGGCGGAGTTTTATTTTTGCAAGCTGCTTTTATGAAGGAGCATACAACTGCTGGCTAAGATAAGATTATCCTCACCCAACCCACACCCTGCTATGATCTTTTGCAGTTCAGTCTGCACACTATGAGCTACTCCCTGCCTCAGAGAAACACCACATTGTTCCCAAATCAGTTCATACTTCCCCATTCTTAGGAGGGTTCGTTGAGGCAAGATAACCCTTGGTTGACCTCACAGATTGCAAGGACTTTGTCAGTTTACAATCCTTTCTCCACAAGGTCCCATTAAAATAGGAACCCTGTCTGTTCTGTTGTAGCTCTGGCATCCAGAATTGCAACTGGCCTTAGAAGAAGTTCATGAGTATTAATCGAATGAATACATCCAAGTTATATTTGATAAAAATAGATCTGAGAGCCACTGGAAAACTATAATTTCCTTGATTTAATTATAGGCTAGATACTTAAACAGAAAAATGTTGAACTTTTACTTCCCTTGCCCTTGAGGTCAAATTCATAAAATCCTCTTTAAGTCTAAGGTTCATGAGTTTAGTTCCTATCTTTTCTTCTATGCATTTTATTGTTTCAGGTCTTATATTCAGGTCTTTAATCCATTTTGAGTTAATATTAGTGTGTGGTGATAGACAACAGTCTAGTTTCATTCTTTTGCAGGTGATTTTCCAGTTTTCCCAGCACCATTTATTGAAGAGGCTTTCCTTTCATCACTGTATGTTTTTGGCATTTTTGTCAAAAATTATTTGCCCATATAAATATGGGTTTACTTCGGACTCTTGATTCTGTTCCACTGGCCTGTGTGTCTGTTTTTCTGCCAATACCATGCCATTTTGATTACTGTCGCTTTGTAGTATAATTTGAAGTCAGGCAGAGTGATGCCTCCAGCCTCATTCTTTTTTCTCAGGATGGCTTTGGAAATTTAGGATCTTTTGTGCTTCCATACGAATCTGATGATTTTTAGTTCTAATTCTTTAAAAAATGCCGATGGGAGTTTGATGGGGATTGCATTAAATCTGTATAATGCTTTATGTAATATGGTCATTTTAACTATGTTGATTCTTCCAATTCAAGAACACAGAATGTCTTTCCATTTCTTTGTAACTTATTCAATTTCTTTTAAGAGGGTCTTACAGTTTACATTACATAGGTCCTTCATATGTTTCGTTAGATTTATTTTTAGTATTTTATTCTTTTTGTTGCAATTGCAAAAGGAATTATTTTTTCCACTTCTTTTTCTGACAATTCATTTTTTTATTAAGTTTATTGCAGTAACATTAGTTAATACAATCACATAATTTTCAGCTGTACATTATCATTGACATCTATATATTCTATTGTGTGTTCACCACTCAAAGTCCAGTTTCCTTCAGCTACCATATATTTGATTCCCTTTACCAACTTCGCCCTCCCGCTATTCCTCTATATTTGAACCCCTGTACCTCCTCCTTCCTCCCCCACCCCACTAGTAACCACTACTCTATAATCCTCTGGTAACCACTAGTCTATACTCCATGTCCATGAGTCTCTGTTTGTCTGTCCTGCTCATTTGTCGCTTTTAGGTTTATATCCCACATATAAGTGATATCATGTGATTTTCAACTTTTTCTGTCTGGCTTATTTTGCTTAGCATGATTATCTCACGTTTCATCCATGTTGTTGCAAATGGCAGTATTTCATCTCTTCTTATTGGCAGAGTAATATTCAATTGTATATATGTACCACAGCTTCTTTAGCCAATCATCTATCATAGGTCACTTTGGTTGCTTCCATGTCCTGGCCACTGTGAATTATGCTGCTATGAACATCGGTGTGCAAATATCTTTATAGATATGAGTTTTCAAGTCTTTGGGGTAAATACCCAGTAGAGGGATTGCTGGATCACATGGTAGATCAATTATTAGTTTTTTGAGGAACCTCCATACTGTTTTCCATAGTGGCTGTACCAATTTGCAGTCTCACCACAGTGTATGAGGGTTCCTATTTCTCCACATCCTCTCCAACATTTGTTATTGCTTGTCCTGTTGATTATAGCCATTCTAACAGGTGTGAGATGATCTCATTGTGGTTTCGATTTGCATTTCCCTAATAGCTAGTGATGTTGAGCATCTTTTCATATATTTGTTGGCCATTTGTATGTCTTCCAGGGAGAAGTGTCTGTTCAGGTCTCTGCTCATTTTTTGATTGGATCATTTGTTTTTTTTGTTGCTATTGAGTCATATGAGTTCTTCGTATATTTTGGATATTAGGCTCTTATCGGAGGTGTTGCTTGCAAATATATTTTCACATTTGGATTGTTGTCTCTTTACCTTGATGATGGTTTCTTTTGCTGAGCAGAAGCTTTTTAGTTTGATGTAGTCCTATTTATCTGTCTGTCTATCTATCTATCTATCTATCTATCTATCTATCTATCTATCATCTATCTATCTTTTCTTCTATGCATTTTATTATTTGAGGTCTTATATTCAGGTCTTTAATCCATTTTGAGTTAATTCTGGTATGTGGTGATGGACAACAGTCTAGTTTTATTCTTTTGCGGGTGGCTTTCCAGTTTTCCCAGTACCATTTATTGAAGAGACTTTCTTTTCTCTGACAATTCATTGTTGAAGTATAGGAATGCTATGGATTTTTGAATGTTGATTTTGTATCCAATAACTTTACTATATTTGCTTATTGTTTCTAGCAGTGTTCTTGTGGAGTCTTTAGGGTTTTCGTTCTCTCTTTTTTATTTCCTGGCTTTATTGAAATGTAATAGAAAATTAGCTGCTCATATTTACATTGAACAATTTTTTTGTCTTTTATTTTTTATTTTCATTTATTTATTTTTTAACATTTTATTTTTTCATTTTTCCCTCTCCCCCCTTCCCTCTCCCGTCCGGTAACCACTAGTCTATTGTCCATGGCCATGAGTCTCTGTTCATTTGTCTTGCTCATTTTTTGCTTTTAGGTTTATATCCCACATTTAAGTGATATCATGTGATTTTCAACCTTCTCTGTCCGGCTTATATCGCTTAGTATGACTATTTTAAGGTCCATCCATGTTGTTGCAAATGACAGTATTTCATCTCTTCTTATGGTTGAGTAAAATTCCATTACATATATACCACAGCTTCTTTATTTAATCGTATGTTGTAGGACACTTCGGTGGCTTCCATGTCCTACCCACTGTGAATAATGCTGCTATGAACATCAGTGTGCAAACATCTTTTCGGAAATGGTGTTTCAAGTTTTTGGGGTAAACACCCAGTAGCGGGATTGCTGGATCATATGGTAGATCAATTCTTAGTTTTTGAGGAACCTCCATACTGTTTTCCACAGTGGCTGTACCAATTGGCAGTCCCACCAGCAGTGTATGAGGGTTCCTGTTTCTCCACATCCTCTCCAACATTTGTTATTACTTGTCCGTTGATTATAGCTATTCTAATAGGTATGAGATGGTATCTCATTGTGGTTTTGATTTGCGTTTCCCAAATACCTAGCGATGTTGAGCATTCTTTCAAATATTTGTTGGCCATTTGTATGTCCTCTAGGGAGCAGTGTCTGTTCAGGTCCTCTGCCGATTTTTTGATTGGATCATTTGTTTTTTTGTTGCTGTTATTGAGTTGTATGAGTTCTAGTATTTTGGATATTAGACCTTATCGGAGGTTTGCTTGCAAATATATTTTCCTGTTTGGATGGTTGTCTCTTTACCTTGTTGATAGTTTCTTTTGCTGAGTAGAAGCTTATTAGTTTGATGCAGTCCCACTCATTTTTTTTTTGCATTTATTCCCTTGCCTTTGAGGTCAAATTCATAAAATCCTCTTTAAGTCCAAGGTCCTTGAGTTTAGTTTCTATCTTTTCTTCTATGCATTTTATTGTTTCAGGTCTTATATTCAGGTCTTTAATCCATTTTGAGTTAATTTTAGTGTGTGGTGATAGACAACAGTCTAATTTCATTCTTCTGCAGGTGGCTTTCCGGTTTTCCCAGCACTATTTGTTGAAGAGGCTTTCCTTTCACCACTGTATGATTTTGGCTTTTTTGTCAAAAATTATTTGCCCATACAAATATGTTTATTTCTGAACTCTCATTTCTGTTCCACTGGTCTATGTGTCTATTTTTCTGCCAATACCATGCCATTTTGATTCCTGTCGCTTTGTAGTATAATTTGAAGTTGGGCAGAGTGATGACTCCAGCCTCGTTCTTTTTGTTCAGGAAGGCTTTAGCAATTTGGGGTCTTTTGTACTTCCACACAAATCTGATGATTTTTTCTTCTATTTCTTTAAAAAATGCTGATGGGATTTTGAAGGGGATTGCATTAAATCTGTATGATGTTTTATGTAATATGGTTATTTTAACATGTTGATTCTTCTAATCCGAGAACACAGAATATCTTCCATTTCTTTGTATCTTCTTCAATTTCTCTTAATAGAGTCTTACAGTTTTCGTTATATAGATCCATCACATGTTTTGTCAGATTTATTCCTAGATATTTTGTTGTTTTCGTTGCTGTTGCAAAAGGAATTATTTTTTCCCCTTCTTTTTCTGACACTTCGTTATTGGAGTATAAGAATGCTATGGATTTTTGAACATTGATTTTGTATTCTGAAACTTTATTGTATTTGCTTATTGTTTCTAGTAGTGTTCTTGTGGAGTCTTTAGGGTTTTCTGTATAGAGAATCATGTCATCCACAAATAGTGACAGTTTGACTTCTTTGTTTCCTATTTGGATGTCTTTTATATCTTTCTCTTGCCTGACTGCACTTGCTTGGACCTCCAATATTATATTGAATAGCAGTGGTGTTAGTGGACAGTCTTGTCTTGTTCCTGATTTTAGAGGGAAGGTTTTATTTTTTCACCACTAAGTATAATGTTGGCTGAGGTTTTGTTATATGTGGCCTTATTATGTTAAGGTACCTTCCTTCTATACTGATTTTGTTAAGGGTTTTGATCATAAATGGATGTCATATCTTGTTGAAGGCTTTTCTGCATATATTGATATGATCATATGATTCTTATTTTTTAATTTCTTTGTGTGGTGTATTACATTAATCAATTTGCATTTGTGAAACCATCTCTGTGCCCCTGGGATGAAGCCCATTTGATTGTGGTGTATGATCTTTTTAATATGTTCCTGTATTTGGTTCGCTAGTATCATATTTAGGATTTTTGCATCTGTGTTCATGAGAGATATTGGTCTGTAATTTTCTTTTTTCCGTAATTTTGGCCTCATAAAATGAGTTGGGAAATAATGCCTCCTCTTCAGTTTCATGGAAGACTTCGAGGAGAATAGGTATTATTAAATCTTCTTTGAATATTTGGTGAAGCCATCTGGTCCTGGACTTTTACTTCTTGGTAAGTTTTTGATGATTGCTTCAACTTCCATACTGCTGATCAGTCTATTTAGATTTTCCACTTCTTCTTGATTCAGTCTAGGAAAGTTGTATCTTTCTAAGTACTTGCCCATTCCTTCTAGGTTTTATATACTTTTTCTTGGTGTTATATACTTTTTCACAGTATTCTTGTATGATCTTTTGTATTTCTGTGATGTCTGTTGTAATTTCTCCTCTTTTATCCCTGATTTTGTTTATTTGTGTCCTTTCTCTTTTTCTTTAGTGAGTCTAGCCAGGGGGTTGTCAATTTTATTAACTTTCTCAAAGAACCAGCTCTTTGCTGAATTTATTTTTTCCATCTTTTTTGTTGTTTTGTTTGTTGGTTTATTTGTTTTCAATTTCATTTATTTCTGTTCTAATTTTGATTATATTTTTCCTTCTGCTGACTTTAGGCTTCATTTGTTCTTCTTTTTCTTGTTTTCTAAGATGAAGTGTTAGGTTGTTTATTTGAGCTTGTTCTGTTGTTGAGGTAGGTTTATAACAATATGAATTTTCCTTTTATGAGTGCTTTTGCCATGTCCCAAAAGTTTTGATATGTTGTACTATCATTATCATTGGTTTCTATGTATCTCTTGATCTCTTTTTATTTCTTCTCTGACCCAGTCATTCTTCAGTAGCATGTTGTTTAGTCTTCATGTGGTTGTTCTTCCCTCTTTCTTTTTACAGTTAATCTCCAGCTTCAAAGCACTATGATCAGAGAATATGGTTGCTATGATTTCAACCCTCTTACATTTGTTGAGGGTATCTCTGTGTCCCAGTGTGTGGCCAATCCTTGAGAACGTTCCATGTGCACTAGAGCAGAATATATAAGTAGCTGTTTTGGAATGAAAGGCTCTGTAAATGTCATATATGTTCAGTTGGTCTAATATGTCATTTAAGGATGCTATTTTCGTATAGATTTTCTGTTTGGATGATCTGCCCATATCCAAAAGTGGGGTATTTAGGTCTCCTAATACAATAGTGTTTTGGTCTGTTTTCCCTTTAGTTCTGTTATAAATTGCTTTACATATTTCAGGGCTCTGTGACTGGGAGCATAGATATTTATAAGTGTTATGTCTTCTTGGTGCATGATTCCTTTTATCATCATCATGAAGTGTCCGTCAGTATCTTTCTTTACCTTTTTTATTTTGAAGTCTAGTTTGTCCTATACTAGTACTGCTACTTCTGCTTTTCTCTGAATGCCATTTGCTTGAAATACCATATTGCACCATTTCACTTTGAGTCTATATTTGTCTTTGGAACTGAGATGTGTCTCCTGGAGGCAGCATATGATTGAGTTTTGTTTTTTGATCCATTCTGCAAGTCTGTATCTTTTTATTGGTGAGTTCAGTCCATTTACATTTAGGGTGATTATTGAAATATGAGGTTTTCCTATAACCATTTTATCTTTTGCTTTCTGGTAGCTTGGTGTTTCCATTGCTTCCTTGTCCTTATGTGTCTGGTTTTTGTTTGTTTGTTTGGTTGGTTGGTTGGTTGGTTGGTTGGTTTTTGGGTTTCCCTCTGGTCCTTCCTATTTTATGTTATATACTTCAGTTCTGAATCTTTGGCATGTGGTTACCACTATGAATATGTAAAGGATAGTTATATATATATAGTAGTCTCTTTTCTTTTGCATATGCCTTATCTCCAATCCCCTTTGCAAATTTGGATCTTTGAATCCTCCCCTTTTCTGTCATTGTTGTCTCAATTTGTCCCTATGTATGCTGAATGTTCATTACTATCTTGCTATAGTAAAGCTGTTCTTATTGTTTAAGCTTGTAATGTCCTGTTCTTAGTAAGGGTTGCACTCCTCTGCTTTTATCAGCCTGCTAGTCACCTTACTTCTAATTATGTATTTTTCTGTCATTTTCTTTTAGCTGAGCTGACCCCTTTCAATATTTCCTGTAGTGCCAGCTTCATAGTGGAGAATTCCCTCAATTTTTGTATGTCTGGAAAGGTCTTTATTTCTCCTCCATATCTAAAGGAGAGCTTAGCTGGATACATTATTCTTGCTAATAGTTTCTCTCATTTAATAGTTTGAATATTTCACTCCACTCCTTTCTGGCTTGTAAAGTTTGTGCTGAGAAGCCCGACAATAATCTAATGGGTTTTCCTTTATAAGTTACAGTCTTCTTTTCACTGGCTGCCCTGAGAATTGATTTTAAATTATCATTGATTTTTGATATCTTTAATATAATGTATCTTGGTGAAGGCCTTTTGGGGTTGAGATCATTGGGTATTCTATTGACTTCTTGAATTCCAAGCTCCAGCTCATTCCTTAGATTTAGGAAATCCTGGTCATCTATTTGTCTATTTGTCTGAAAATGCTTTCTAATCTCTGCCCTTTTTCCTCCCCTTCCTCTTCATATGATATCAGCTAGTTTTTGTATTTCTCTTTCTTTATTTTTCATTCTTCGGTTTCTCTCTTCTTCCTTCTCATTTATTTCTAGGTTTCTGTTTTCGATATCACTGATCCTTTCCTCCATTTGGTTGATTCTATTTTCCAAAGTTGTTATTTCATTGTTCAACTCTTGCAGTTTGTTCTTTATCTGCAGAAGGTCTATTCATTTCTTTCTGAGAGTTTCAGTTTCTTTGTTAAAGACCTCATTCTGCTCATCTAGTTGTTTTTTCAATTCCTGGAATTGTCAATATGATTTGTGTCAGATCTTATTGAGTTTTTTCAGAAGTACCATCCTGAATTCTCTGTCATTTAAGTCGCATATTTCTAAGTCTGTAAATTTATTTTCTGGAGATTTTTCTCTTTCTTTCTGAGCTGCCTCCTCACCTTGGTTGTTCATGGTGTTTAATGGACTATTTCTCTGCCTGGGCATTAGTGGAAGTGTATTCTGCTTTTCTTCCAGAAAGAAGATTTATTATATAAAGGTCTCTCATTAGCCTGTTGCAAAGAAGGCGTTTTTCTTTTGGTTTCCAGTAGGTGGCGTCTACGCCTCTTCGATCCCTGCTTCATATAAAGTCTTAATAGTGCCTTTTGTTTTCCTTATATATATTCAATCACAGTAGCTACCCTCAATCTCAGTCCTTGTCAGTGTTAGCAACAGTTTTGGTAGCATTTGCTTAGATTCCCCTGGGCCTCCGGTTTTGGTCTTGGAGGATATGAGCAGAGTGACCCTCTGGATTGGGACATGGATGCTGTGGCGCGGCCTAATGTTTTGCAACCATGGTCGGTAATAATCCACTGTTGCTTCTCTGCTGTCCCCATTTCTCTGCTTTCTGCTCTGATCCCTTGGCACTGCCGCTGCATGGAGCTCACAGCTCTTCCAGGCACTGCTGTTCACTGCTGCACCTTCTCCCCTCCCCCTCCTTATGTAGGGAGTTCCAGCTGTGAGTGGTAGCTTGTTTCTCCCAATCTACCTCTTGACTCCTGGGTTTCTGACCTGTGGTAGCTCTTATGCACAGATCTCACGCTTAGATGTGCTGGTGTGCAGGTTGGGTGTTTTTTGTTAATTTTAGATGTTCGTTATTGTTGTTTCAAGGGGAGAGATCTGGAGATATCTCTCAGTCCATCATGTTTCTGATGTCAGTCCGAGTTGATTCTTGTCATATGGCGTGGCCTGTTCTTAGGTAAAGCCCTGTACTGTATACTGCTTTTCCTGGGGCACTGTGTGTGCATGCCTGTGGAATAGTCTGTGAGCCTCCATGGCCTTTGGACCTCAGCTGACAAGAAAGAAGCTCATAGGACAGACAGCTTGACACTCCCAAGGACTGAAGCTAGGCCTAGACTGCCAGGCTATGCACATGATGCTCTCTGGTGGTAGGTCTTGGAATGAGCCATGAGTTTAGTGTGGGCTCAGGCCAGTTTATTTAAGGGACTTGTGTCTTCTTCTAAGCCTGCATGAATGGGGGTCTCCAACTCCTCTCCCAGACTGTTTCTAGACACCTAGCCCAGAAGCTAAGCTAATTTTTTCATGGAACACAGATAATAACAATGACTAAAGTTTATAGAATGCTTACTCTGTGCTATGCACTGTGCTATCTACTTTACATGAAGTGTGTCATTTAACCCTCACAAGTAGGCTATGAAGTGGGATCATTAGTGATATTGTTGCAGACAGATGAAGAATGGAGACCTGCTCTTACAGCCATGTGTCATTGCAGCTGACCTTCCCTTCACATCCTGCCCCAATTCTGAGCGAAGCAGCAGCCACTGGGTCATTGATGATTAATTATTAGTTATTGAGTTGATTTTAAATATAGAAATAAAACTAGGATTAGGACATGTTAACCTATTTTGCCCTAACTTTCTTTAGCCCTGTGTGAGAAAGCTCGATGGCAGGCTGACAGTGCCTTCTAACAAGACCCTCCAAGAGTTGACTAATTGAATTCTTTTGGATGGAGTCCCATGCTAACCTTTTGTGCTGTTTCTGCTGTTTGGCAAATTGCATACGCCTATACTGATGTTGCAACAAGGTGATAAATGCCAAGGAGAGTTCAATGTCTTAGGGCACATGAAACAAAGTGCAGTTATCCTAGAATTGCTTTGTGAGGTTGGTCTTAAAGAAACACAGGTAGAAATGTGTTTACTTGGAAAGATTGGTTAGTAGTTCTAAGAACAAAAATTCTGAAGTGAGGAGCTTTAGGTTATCATCACAGGAAACTGCCTTCTCTCTTTACTAATACTTACACCGTAATTTAATCCTGCCACAGTCAGAAATCAGAAAAGTTGTAGGTATCTTAATTACAGGAAATCTTGTATATCCTGTGCATTTTGACCTTACATAGGATGGGAGGGTGTTTTCTGTTAACTAGCCTTTAATCCTTCTTGAAAGGGCTTTGAGAGTTTGTATCTCTGAGTAGATATATAAGGGGGCAGTTTCTAACTAGTTCTTTTCTGACTTTGTGACTTTAGCACCACGTGCTGTACTTTTATGGATCTAAAGTCCTTGCCCCTCAGATAAGTTTTGCTCCTAAGGATGCATCAGACAAAGACAGGAAAAAGATGGTGGAGCTGTGGGCCCAGAAGCTGAAAATCATCTGGAATGAAGAGTTCACTCACTGCATACCCCCTTGGTACTTTGAGCAATGACGTTCAACACACTCAGCCCACCAAAGAGTGGTCAGATGGGACTGTAGTTAAATAAAACTTCCAGAAAAGTTGGTTGAATATACTTAATGTGTCAGTTATCAATTTTTTGCCTCCCGGCCCTGAATGCCACCTTTAATATTTGCTACATAATGGACAGAATTCTTTTAAGCATTTCTCTTTTAAAGTGAGCATGAAATTAACTTCATTAGTGGGGGGGCTTTTGAGGGACAGGACAGGCCAGAGGAAGAGGCTCTCCGGCAGTTTCCAGTGAGGGCCATAAGTCCTAGGTGTGGTGTCAGGATCCCTGGTGGAGCCTGCCCAACCAAGAACTAAACTTACAGCCACCAACTTATGGCCTCAGTCTGGGAGAACCTGAGCATTGTCCTCCAGAGAAATAACTCCCCATCCCCACCCCAGCCTGCCTATGGCCCAGAGGAAGGATCTGCACAACTGCCTTGGTCCCTGATGGCCAGATAATCTTCTTGCAGATGCTGCTCATCCATCTGTACTCTCTAGGGTAGCTATTGCTCATCCACCAATTCCGGACCAATTCCAGCTTGAGCAAACTAGTAAATTTCTCTAACTTCTATGAGTTGAGCTACACCTGCTCCAACACATCTGAACCCTCCACCATTTGTCCTTCTGTGGATACTGTTGCTCAGCCCAAGGGAATCTTATAGAGATATCTTATATCTTATAGTCACTTTAGAAAAAAATCATAGTTAATAATTGTTTCTATTAAACCTCTCTTATTTAACATAATGTGTGTTCTCTACCTCCTGCTTAGACCCAGACTACTACATTTAATGATGTGAATAAAGGCTTTATGATAAACAATTAACTCAAATGGTAAATAACTTTTATGAATTAGGGTGTTTAATATTTTACACAACAAAATCAAATATTTCTAAGTCTTTAAAAGCTATTCTGAAGATACTTGGGTTCATATATCCATGATACAATCTGGGGAACATACTCTCCACTTATGATTACTTTAAATTATCGATATGATCATAGAGCTAGATTTTCTTCTACTATTACTATACTTTTTTTACTTAGAGGAAGTAATGAGACAATTTATGAAGAAAGTGTTCATTACCTTTAATACTTTTAATACATTCTTGACAATTTATCCTAAAAAAATTATTTTAGAAATCATCAAGTTATATATTGTTTTTAAATGAGAAAAAGAATTCTAAGTATGGGTTGATCAAGCAAATTATGTTGTTTTACCTTGATGTAATGGTACTAGCCTAATAAAAAAAATAAGTACAGTGTTGTGCACAACATATAAAACATGGTCATGAAAAGTGTTGCACATAAGAAATAGTACTAGATAATTGTCAAGAACTGTGGAGGTTCTAGAATTTTACCCTATTTACAAGCTAACAAGTTAGCCTGTTACATCCTTCTTCATGGATGTTGGCAGAAGACATAAGACTTCTGGTCAGAGACCAGAGACTTTATAACTCACAGCAAAAGCAGTAGCTAGAGCTTATCATATCCTTTTATATTAGTTCACCATTTCCCCCAAGACCCATGAAAGCAATGCAAAAAGCCCATCATGGATGCCTTCACACACAGAAGGTTGCATGAGCTTACCGGATTCACAGCTTTTATAGACAGCAGAAGCAAGCCTGCCCCCTGCTGGGGAGACATGTTAACTCATCCATTGAGGTTGCCCACTTCGAACAATCCTGAGAAATAATCCAGGTAGTGAGCACTCAAATATCCTTGGCATACTCAGCAAGAACTTTCAGGGAGCTCAGTGATCATAGTGAATTGCTTTCCCAACAACAAGGTAAATCTAGACATAAGGCATGAAAAAATAAATAAAATTTTTATTAGTGTGGTAACATTTTCTTTAGCATTGTTCTTTGCTTTTGTCATCTTTGTATATATGTATGTACATATGTTCATATACAAACACTGGGCAGAAAATATTGTCTAATATCAGTTTTCAGAAAACTAAGAAAGAGAATTTTTCCTTCTTCCTGCTGCTGCCATCTCTGCTTCTTTTCTTCATCAGAGATGCCTCTCAGATTCTCTCTGTCCTTCCTACAGATCACAAGGCATGTGTATTCTGCTCTGAATGTTCCATGTGGCAGCTGAAGCTCTGCACCTCTCCATGGGGACTCCCTGTGAGATCTCAGCTCTGAAGGCTCTCATGTCCACTAGGCTCATTCATCTGTAAATAATGATAGTTTTGTTTCTTCTTTTCTAACACTTGTTTGCCTATTTGTGTTTTTAGGGAAACTTCCTATGTAATGAATTGGCACTCTTATCTTGTTACTTATCTCGTTATCTTAAAATGAAAGCTTTTAAAGATTCATCATTAAGATGATGATTAGTTATTGAATTTATCAAATATTTGTATGCATATATTGAGACAATCATGCTTTTAACTTTAATCTCTTGATATAGTAAATTTTAGTGATTGCTTTCCTGGTTTTGAACTACCTCTGCATTCCTGAGAAACTTACTTGGCTATTATTTATTATCATTTTTATATCTTGATGACTTCTGTTTGCTAATAGTTAGTTTAAAAGTTTTACATTTATGTTGATGAATTAGACGCACCTTCAATTTTCTTTCTCCTACCGTCCTTGTCATATTTTAGTATGAAACTTAATCGCAAAAAATGAGTTGAGGAGTATAGCCTCTTTCGCTATATTCTAGACTAACTTGATTAAGAATTAAATCATTTGTTCCTTGAATTTCTGGTAGGACTCTCCAGTAAAACCACCTGGATATTAAATTCTGTTCAGTTTTAAGGTTCTTTATTAGATAAAGTAAGCAGAACCTAATCTGTCTCTCCCACTGCATGCAGCTATAAAGCTTGGAGAAATACTTAGAGCAGCTTCTATAGGAGTCTAAAAAAAAGTAAATAGTAGCAGGTAGATTGGGGAAGAAGAACAGAATTCAAAGTACCACCGACCTGGCAATGAGTTTACCATTTTTTTTCTTCAGTACTCCCAACCTGAACTCGACACAGCCTCAAATCCTGAAGCAGATATAGGTTAAAGACAGAAACATCTCCAGAAACTCTGTAGTTCTGGGTTGAATGGCAAGAATGGGAATTCCTAATGTTCAAGGTTAATGTGAAATTCTTTCTTTACTCTGGAAATCCAGCCTACAAGCAGTCCTGCAGTGGCAACAGATAGAGCTTGCAACAGCAAAAACCCTGAAGAAATAAAATCTTCCTCTTCAATCAGTGACACTGTGGTCCCAAGAGGTTAGGACAAAATCCTGTTGCTTTCTTTTCGTTTCTGTCCTCTCATCTCTTGGTTCCAGAAACAGGTGCATTTGTAGAAGCATGTGGCAGAGTGGGGCAATTAAACACAGCTTTCTGTTGGCAGACTGGGAATACAAGTCCCACTGAATCAGAAAGTACTGGGGAGGTAACAGGAAGGGAGAAAGAAGAGTGCAGGAAAACCACATCATAAAGCTGTGTATGAACTCCTGGACTGAAGACTTATGGATCTGGTCTCAATCAGCATACCCCAAACTTTGAGAACTGAACTAAAAGATAAACTTCTGCTCAGGTCACAGACTGGCCACTGGGTGGTGAACACAAGGGACAGATCCAAACAGCAGTGCAAAGGCTTTGAGAATTAAACTGATAAAGGAACCACAGCTCGCTGAAAGCATTTTAGAATTTGTGACCTGAACCCAATTGGGTTGATTACTTGCTAAAACAAAAATAACACTCTCCATGGAATTTAAATAAGACACAGAGTTTCATAACATAATATTTAAACTAGCCAGAAAACAATCCAAAATTACTTGGCATTAAGAACAAGAAAAATCTCAACTTGCATGGGGGAAAAAAATGGAGATGCTAAGATTAAGGTGACACAAAATGTTTGAATAATCTGACAAAGATTTTACAGTAGCTATTACAAAAATTCTCCAATGATCAATCACAAATACTCTAGAAACCAATGGAAAAGTAAAAAGTTTCAGTAAATAAATGGAAGATGTAAAAAAGAAACAAATGGAAATTTTAGGACTGAAAAAATAAAATTACTAAATAATGACTAAAAACTCCCTAAATTTGATGAAGAATATAAACCTACAAATTCAAACCCAAATAGCATAAACTGCAAGTTACACCCAGATATATCATAATAAATCTATCTTAGTGAAACTACTAAAAATTAAAGACACATGAAAATTCTTGAAAGCTACCAAAGGGAAAAAAAAATGTATTGCTATAAGAGAACAACATTTCAAATGACTACAGATTTTTCATCAGAAACCATTTATTTCAGAAATAGATAGAACTAGAGACA
Organism: Pteropus medius; assembly: GCF_902729225.1. NCBI lineage: Eukaryota > Metazoa > Chordata > Mammalia > Chiroptera > Pteropodidae > Pteropus > Pteropus medius. Next base: position 6,675,391 of record NW_024344241.1, on the reverse strand, counting down.
GAAAATCAGTAAAGAGATGAAAAAAATGAAAACTTGTATTTATCATCAGCCAACAGCAGATAATTAACACCTATATAACTCTCCATCCAACAATAGCACATTATTTTCAATAACACGTGAAATATTCACTGAAATATCCTGAGTCCTAACAAATTTAAAAGATTGAAATGTATTCTCTGACCATAATAGAATTAAACTAGAAATCAATAAAAGATAATAGAAAAATCACTACACATTTGAAATTAAACAACACATTTATAATTAATCCATGGGTCAAAGAGGAAATCTTGAGAATTAGAAACTATTTTGAAATGAGCAAAAATGAAAATACAACATATGAAAATTTGTGAGATGCAGCTAAAGAAGTGCTTAGAGGAAATTTACAGCATTCAATGCTTAATAGAAAAGAAGAAATAAAATGTTCTTAAATCAATAATCTAATCTTCTACCTTAAGAAATAAGAAAACAAAGCACAAAATATACCCAACAGAAGCAGAAGGAAGGAAATAATAAAGATAGAAGTGAAAATCAATGAATTAAAAACAAAACAATAGAGAAAATCAAACTCAAAGCTGGTTCTTTGAAAATATTAGTGAAATCGATAAATATCTAGAAAGACTGATAAAGCAAAAAAGAATACAGAAATTATTGATGTAATTACTAAAGACTGGATATCACTATAGACTTAATCTAAAACTAATAAGACAATAAAGTAATACTATAAATATCTCTACACACATAAACTTTAGATAAAATTAACCAATTCCTTGAAAACTACAAACTACCAAAATGCGCTCAAGCTGAAATAGATGACTTGAATACTCCTATGACTACTGAAATAATTCAATTTATAATTAAAAGTCTTCTAAACAAGAAATCTCTAAGCCCATATGGTTGTAGTGGTGAGTTTTACCAAGTATTTAAATGAGAAAAAATATCAATTCTATACAATCTCTTCCAGAAAATCAAAGAGGGTACACTTCCCAACTCATTTTATAAGGCTAGCCACTATCATGATAGCAAAAACAAAGACAGGGAAAAAAAGAAAGTTTTAGACCACTATATCACTGTATTTTTTTAACATAAATGCAAAAATCTTTAACAAAAAATTATCAAATTAGATCTAACAATGTATAAACAGCATGACAAAGGGGTTTATCCCAAGCATGCAAGTCTGGTTCAATATTTTATTTATTTATTTGTTTATTTATTTATTTGCTTCAAATATTATTTACGTATTGAAATGAATAATGTACAGAATAAGATGCACGATTAGCATGGGGGGCGGGGAATAAACGTGAACTTTGGAAGAAATGTGTTTCTAGTGGGGGTCTTTGGGCTTCATTTCCTGATCTGGTTCTCCCATTCCAGTTCACTCTGTGGACGCGGGGAAAATGGTGGGAAAATCCATTTCTTAGCGGGTGACACTGGCCCCAATTTACCAGGAAGAAGGCGAACCCAGAGAGCCGGCGGGCGGCACCCAAGGTCACCGCGCAAGCAGCGCGCGCAGGCAGAGCAGCGCCGCCTGTAGGAGCGCGAGGTCGGGCGCCGGCGCGGAGCCGGAGGTGCACAGGCAGGCGGCGCACGCGTCGAAGGCCACTTCGCGTAGCTCACACAGGTGCTCGGCGCCACAGGCCCGCAGGTGATAGCTGACCAAGTTGTAGACATAGTAGCGCTGCAGCGCGCCCTGATCTCTGGTGATGCGACCCAGCGCCGCGTGCATGGAGCAGGCGCTTGCTTTGGGCATTTGATAGGCCTCGGTCACCTGGTACTCGAGCTCTCAGCCCGCGTCCCCCCTGCTTGTTCGCCTGGCTCAGGTTCACGAAGTAAGACACCATATCCTGCAGGCTCATTGTGTCCCGGTCCTGTTCGAACATCCGATGCCTGGATTGTTGGCCCCATTGAGCACTCCAGGTAATGTGGTTTTCTACAGGGTGACCCCAGGTGTAAGGAACATGACACCGATGGAGGCACCTGCATCCTCATAGAACATCCGAAAGCTGTCGGTGTGATCGTGCTTGAAGAACTGCCCTGTGATGACTCGAAGGTACTCTGGACCAACTTCAAGTACTTCTTGTTGAAGCCTTCCCGGAACCATGCTTTGTTCCGAGTCTTCTCAAAGAATCATGGGGGCACGTGGCCAATAATGTACACCATTTCCCCAGCTTGGGACACATTAGTCAGCACATCTTCCAGCCATTGCAACTGCTGCCCGGGGTCAGCCATACTGGCTGCTCATTGCTACTGTAGTACAGATTGGTGTTGAGGACCATGATTCGCCCAGCCCTGGCGACTTCTCAGAAGAGAAGGCACCTTCTTTGAAGAGAGCGATGGATTCATAACTGAGCCAGGGTCTTCACAGTTCTGCCACCTGATTGTAGATATTGTCGCTCCCTGCTAGGAACTAATTTTGGTGGTGAAAGTCATGATTTACCAAAGCAACTTAGACTTTAGTGCCCAGGGATGCTGCCTGTGTATAACTGTAGATGCCTTGAGAAGGGACTGTGAATCTAGTGTTAAGCAGGGCAGAAGTCAGTGAAATGTCAGGCATTTCCATTAATAGGTTCTGTGTGTATCCACGGGCTGACAAACTCTTAGATGCCTTGTAAGGTTATTGGAAGGTAAGAAACAATGGCTGTGAAGTGCCTGGCACAGGACCTGGCCCACAGCCATAGTTGTCAATGGATGAAGGTTATTCTTCTTCATCTTGCTACTGCAGTCCTATGGTGCCAGGCACAGCCTGGAATTCAGGGAATGCTGTGGGGTATCGATGGGCAGGGTCTTACCTGGAAAGATCTCTCAAATGAGCTTGGTCAGGTGTTCTACAATTTTCAGCACAGCCACCTCTCCCAGCCTCTGGTCTGGCACATGAGGCTGTCATCACCTGTCCAGAGGATGAAGTATGGCTCTGGCTAGATCTCCTTCATGGCGATCTAGTGACCTAAAGTGGAAGCAAGTAAAACAAGCTACTTTAGGTGAGATGTAGAATACATCACCCATAATCAGAATGTGATCACAGAGCCGATTTACCTGGAAGTAGTCCACATGTTTGCAGTTAACATGTTTCGAACATTACCAACTTCCTCCAATCCTATGGGAGCAGAATTTGACCCAGAGGAAGATGAATTAACATTGGAAGCAGCCTAGCTTCACCTACAGCTTACTCATGAATTTTTCTTAAGATTTTTAGAGTCTCCAGATTTCGAACCTAATATAGCGAAGAAATATATTGATCAAAAGTTTGTATTGCAGCTTTTAGAGCTCTTTGACAGTGAAGATCCTTGAGAGAGAGAGATTTTCTTAAAACTATCCTTCACAGAATCTATGGAAAATTCTTAGGCTTAAGAGCTTACATCAGAAAACAGATAAATAATATAGGTTTATTTATGAAACAGAGCATCACAGTGGCATAGCAGAGTTACTGGAAATATTGGGAAGCATAATCAATGGATTTGCCTTACCACTAAAAGAAGAGCACAAGATCTTATTACTGAAAGTTTTTGTTGCCTCTGCACAAAGTGAAGTTTCTGAGTGTCTACCACCCCCAGCTGGCATACTGTGTAGTCCAGTTTTTAGAAAAGGACATACCCTCACTGAACCAGTGGTAATGGCACTTCTCAAATACTGGCCAAAGACTCAGAGTCCAAAAGAAATAACATTCTTAAATGAGCTAGAAGAAATGCTAGATGTGATTGAACCATCAGAATTTGTCAAGATCATGGAGCTACTCTCCCAGCTGCTGGCCAAGTGTGTCTCCAGCCCCCACTTCCAGGTGGCAGAGCAAGCACGGAATTACTGGAATAATGAGTACATTATGAGCTTAATCAGTGACAACACAGCAAAGATCTTGCCCATCATGTTTCCATCCTTGTACCCACTGGAACAAGACAATACATGGCTTGATATACAGTGCACTGAAACTCTTCATGGAGATGAACCAGAAACTGTTTGATGACCGCGCCCAACATTTTAAAGCAGAGAAACTGAAAGAGAAGCTAAAAATGGAAGAATGAGAAGAAGCATGAGTTAAAATAGAAAATCTAGCCAAAGCAAACTGCCAGGTACTATAAAAGAGAGTAATATGAAAATATCTAGGGTGTTACTTGAATATTTTTGTAAGATAAACATGTGGCTTCATCATGGGAGGAGAGGGAAATCACGTTCACTGACATTGTATATGAAAATATCTGCAGTAAAAAATAATTTTCAACTTAAAAAAAAAAACCTCTCAGCAAACTTGGAATAAAAATAAATGTCCTCAACCTGTTAAAGAGCATCTAGAACCTACATTTAGCTTTATATTTTCCCCCACAAAATCAGGAATAAAGCAAGGATGGCTACTCTCACCATTCTTCTTCAAAATCATACTGGAAGACCTAGTCAGTGCAATAAGGCAAAAAAAGAAAAGATAAAAATAAAAGCTGTACACATTGGAAAGGAAGAAATAAAATTGTCCCTATTTGCAAATTGTATGATTGTTTACATAGAAAATTTAAAAGAATCTACCAAAAAACAAACAACTAACAAAAAACTATCTCCTAGAACTAATAAGAGAGTTTAGCAAGGTCACAAGAAACAAAGTGAGCAAAGATAAATTGTATTTATATATACTCGCAAAGTACTATTGTAAACCTAAATTAAAACAATAAAATTTATGATAGACATGACAATGAAATAATATCACAAAACATGTACACAAACTCTATGCTGAAAACTACAAATCGCTGATAAAAGAAACTAAAGTAGATCTAATTAAATGGAGGAAACATCATATTTATGGAGTAAAAGAATCAGTATTATAAAGGTGTCAATTCTTCTGAAATTTATACATACATTTAATACAATTCAAATCAAAATCCCAGAGAACTTTTGGTAGAAATAAGTTGATTCTAAATTTATGGAGAAAGGCAAAGAAACTAGATTAGTTAAAACAATTTTGAAAAAGCACATAATTAGATCCATACTGCTCAATTTTAAGATTCACTGTAATGAACACAGTGTGATATTAGCAAATGAATAGATACAAGATCAATGAAAGTGTAGAGAGAAAGAGGAATAGAATCACACAGTACAGATAACTGATTTTTAGCCTTTTAATAATTAATACACTTGGTTTTAGAACAGTTTAGATTTATAGAAAAATTAAACAGATAGGACAGAGTTTCCATATACTCCCTGCATACAGTTTCCCCTATTCTCTCATATTAGTGTGGCACATTTGTTATAATTAATGAATGGATATTGATACATTATTATTAAACTCTGTAGTTTATTTAGATTACCTTGGTTTTTACTTAATGTCTTTTTTTTTTCTGTTCCAAGATCCATCCATGACACCAAGTAACATTTAGCTTTCATGTCTTAGGCTCTTCTTATTTCTGACAATTTCTCAGAGATTCTTATTTTTGATGAGCTTGACAGTTTTAAGGAATACTGGTCAGGTATCTCAATGTCCCTTTAATGGAATGTGCTTGATATTTCTCATGGTTAGACTGTAGTTATGGGTTTATGGAAGGAGAACACAGAGGGAAAATGCTGATATAGGAAAGAGGCATGAGAACTAAATAATAAACAAAGCTGTATTCAGAACCTACAATGTGCTGCTAGAACAAAGAAAATTGCTGCAAGGATTACTAACATACCATAATAAGAAACAAGAGTCTTTAAATAATACTCTACAAAATAAACCCAACCATTCATTCCCCATGGCCAGACCATGGGAAACCTGTAGAACAAAGACTGAAATTGCTAGCATACCTTTAACATTGCATGGTATGGACCATGAAAGGAAAACAGGAAAACGAAGTGTTTAGGAGAGTTTGGAGAAACATGATGGAGTAAGAGACATCCCCAGATCTCTCAACAATAAGCTGAACATCTAAAACTCAACAAAAAACACCCAAACTGCACACCAGCACGTCTGAGCTGGGATCTGCACATAAGAGCTACCACAGGTCAGAACCCCAGGAGTTGGGCAGTAGACTGAGAGAAACAAAGATGCTGCTTCTCACAGCCAGAGCGCCCTGTAGGAGGAGAGGGAAGGCAGAAAGTACAGTGACTTCTTGAACAGCCCGGTCTGGGAGAGCTGTGAGCTCCATGTGGCCGGTAGCAGGGCCCAGTCATCAGGGCAGAAAGCAAGAGAAGTGGAACAGCAGAGAAACAACAGTTGATTTTTACAGGCCGTGGTTGCAAAACACCAGGCTGAGCCACAGCCTCCATCCACCAACCCAGAGGGCCCTTCCCCCCATATCCTCCGAGATCGAACACTGCGGAGCCCCAGGAGAATCTGAGCAAATGCTACCAAAATGATCGCTAACACTGACAGGGAGTGAGACTGAGAGTAGCAAGCATGATTAAACATCTATTAGTAAATGAAAAAGCATTATTAAGGCTTTAGATAAAGCAGAGATCCAAGAGGCTTAGACACTTCTGGAAACCAAAAGAAAAACACCTTCTTTGCAACAGGCTACAGAGAGACTTTTATATAATAGATTTTCTTTCTGGAAGAAAAGCAGAATACACTTCCATTAAGGCCCAGGTGGAGAAATAGTCCATTAAACACCATGAAAAACCAAGATGACAAAGCAGCTCAGAAAGAAAGAAAAAAATTTCCAGAAAATAGGCTTACAGACATAGAAATATGTGAACTTAAAAGATGGAGAATTCAGGATGGTACTTCTGAAAAAACTCAATGAGATCCAAAACAACTCGAATCAACAATTTCAGGAACTGAAAAAACAACTAGATGAGCAGAATGAGTTCTTCAGCAAAAAGGTTGAAACTCTCAAAAGAACAGAATAGAACTTCTGGAAATTAAAAACACACTGACAAAGATGAAGAATGAAATAGCAAGCTTGGGAAAGTGAGTCTACCAAATGGAGGAAAAGATCAGTGATATCAAAGACAAAAATCTAGAAATAAATCAGAAGGAAGAAGAGAGAAACCAAGGAATAAAAAATAATGGAAGAGAAATGCAAGAACTAACTGATACCACCAAGAGAGGAAACATAGGAATAATGGGCATTCTCAAAGGGGAGGAAAAGGAGCAGGGATTAGAAAGCATTTTCAGACAAATAGTTCACAAGAATTCCTCAAAGCTAAGGAATGAGCTAGAGCTTGGAATTCAAGAAGTCAAGAGAACAACCAATTACCTCAACCCAAAAGGCCTTCACCAAGACACGTTGTATTAAAATTACCAAATATCAATGTCAAAGACAGAATTCTCAGGGAAGCCAGAGAAAAGAAGATGGTAACCTATAAAAAAAACAAAACAAACAAACAAAAAACAACGTCAGACTTCTCAGCACAGAAATTTAACTTACAAGCCAGAAAGGAGTGGAATCAAATATTCAAACTATTAAGCTAAAGGAAATACCAGCCAAGAATAATGTACCCAGCTAAGCTCTCCTTTAGATGTGCAGGAAAAATAAAGACCTTTCCAAACATACAAAAATTGAGGGAATTCTCCACTATGAGGCCCGCATTACAGGAAATATTGAAATGGGTCAGCTCATCTAAAACAAAATGACAAAAAAAAAAAAATACATACTAGGAGTAAGGTGACTAGCAGGAAGACAGAAGCAGAGGAGTGCAACCCTTATTAAGAACAGGTTATTACAAGCTTAAATAATAAGAACAGCTTTGCTACAGCAAGATAGTAATGAACGTTCAACATACATAGGGACAAATTGTGATAACAATGACTGAAAAGGGGAGGATTCAAAGATCCAAAATCACAAAGGGGAATGGAGATAAGGCACATGCAGAAGAAAATGGATGACTGTATATATATAACTATCTTTTATATGTTCATAATGGTAACCACACGCCAAGGATTCAGAACTGAAGTATATAACATAGAATAGGAAGGACCAGAGGGAAACCCAAAAACCAACCAACCAACCAACCAACCAAACAAACAAACAAAAACCAGACACATAAGGACAAGGAAGCAATGGAAACACCAAGCTACCAGAAAACAAAAGATAAAATGGCTATAAGAAGACCTCATATTTCAATAATCACCCTAAATGTAAATGGACTGAACTCACCAATAAAAAGGCACAGACTTGCAGATTGGATCAACAAACAAAACTCAATCATATGCTGCCTCCAGGAGACACATCTCAGTTCCAAAGACAAATATAGACTCAAAGTGAAATGGTGCAATATGGTATTTCAAGCAAATGGCATTCAGAGAAAAGCAGAAGTAGCAGTACTAGTATAGGACAAAATAGACTTCAAAATAAAAAAGGTAAAGAAAGATACTGACAGACACTTCATAATGATAAAAGGAACCATGCACCAAGAAGACATAACACTTATTAATATCTATGCTCCCAATGAGGGAGCCCCGAAATATATAAAGCAATTACTAACAAAATTAACAAAACACTATCAAGAGAGAAACAAACCAAAACACTATCCAGGTAAGGGACCTAAATACCCCACTGTCAGATATGGACAGATCATCCAAACAGAAAATCAATAAGGAAATAACATCCTTAAATGACACATTAGACCAACTGGACATAATTGAGATTTACAGAGCCTTCCATCCCAAAACAGCTGCTTATACATTCTTCTCTAGTGCACACGGAACATTCTCAAGGATTGTCCACATACTGGGACATGGAGATAGCCTCAATAAATATGAGAGGGTTGAAGTTATACCAACCATATTCTCTGATTATAATGCTTTAAAACTAGAGATCAACTGTAAAAGGAAAGTGGGAAGAAGCACAAATACATGGAGATTCAACAACATACTACTGAAAAATAATGGGGTCAGAGAAAAAATAAAAAGAGAGATCAAGAGATACATAGAAATGAATGATAATGATAGTACAACATATCAAAACTTTTGGGACATGGCAAATGTGATCATAAGAGGAGAGTTCATATCCTACAGGTCTATCTCAAAAAACAAGAACAAATAAATAACCTAACACTTCATCTTTAAAAACAAGAAAAAGAAGAACAAATGTAGCTTAAATTCAGCAAAAGGAAAGAAATAATCAAAATTAGAGCAGAAATAAATGAAATTGAAAAAATAAACAATAGAAAAAATAAATGCAACAAAGAGCTGGTTCTTTGAGAAAGTTAATAAAGTTGACAAACCCCTGACTAGACTCACTAAAGAAAAAGAGAAAGGACACAAATAAACAAAATCAGAGATGAAAGAGGAGAAATTACAACAGATATCACAGATATACAAAAGACCATACAAGAATACTATGAAAAAGTATATAACACCAAATTTCATAACCTAGAAGAAATAGCCAAGTAGTTAGAAAGATACAACCTTCCTAGACTGAATCAAGAAGAACTGGAAAATCTAAATAGACTGATCAGCAGTATTGAAATGGAAACAATCATCAAAAATCTACCAAAAAGTAAAAGTCCAAGACCAGATGACTTCACTAGTGAATTCTACCAAACATTCAAAGAAGATTTAATACCGATTTTCCTCAAACTCTTCCAAAAAAATCAAAGAGGCAATACTTCCCAACTCATTTTATGAGGCCAATATTACAGACCAATAACTCTCATCAGCACAGATGCAAAAATCCAAATAAGATACTAGCGAACCAAATACAGCAACATATTAAAAAGATTATATACCACAATCAAGTGGGCTTCATCCCAGGGGCACAGGGATGGTTTCACAAATGCAAATGGATTAAAGTAATACACCATGCAAAGAAATTAAAAAATAAGAATCATATGATCATATCAATATATGCAGAAAAGCCTTCGACAAGATATGACATCCATTTATGATTAAAACACTTAACAAAATCGGTATAGAAGGAAAGTACCTTAATATCCTAAGGCCATATATGACAAAACCTCAGCCAACATTATACTTAGTGGTGAAAAACTAAAAACCTTCCCTCTAAGATCAGGAACAAGACAAGGCTGTCCACTATCGCCATTGTTATTCAATATAAAATTAGAGGTCCTAGTGAATACAATCAAGCAAGAGAAAGAAACAAAAGACATGCAAATAGGAAACGAAGAAGTCAAACTGTCACTATTTGTGGATGACATGAATTTCTAGATAGAAAACTCTAAAGACTCCACAAGAACACTACTGGAAACAATAAGCAAACACAGTAAAGTTTCAGGATACAAAATCAATGTTCAAAAATCCATAGCATTCCTATACTCTAATAATGAAGTGTCAGAAAAAGAAGTGGAAAAAATAATTCCTTTTGCAATTGCAACAGAAAGAATAAAATATCTAGGAATAAATCTAACGAAACATGTGAAGGACCTATATAATGAAAACTATAAGACCCTATTAAAGAAATCGAAAGAGATACAAATAAATGGAAGATGTTCTGTGTTCTTGGATTGGAAGAATTAACATAGCTAAAATGGCCTTATTACTCAAAGCATTATGCAGACTTAATGCAAGCCCCATTAACATCGCATTGATATTTCTTAAAGAAATAGAACAAAAAATTATCAGATTTGTGAGGAAGCACAAAAGACTACAAATTGCCAAAGCCATCCTGAGAAAAAAGAACAAGGTTGGAGGCATCACTCTGCCAAACTTCAAATTATACTACAAAGCGAAAGTAATTAAAATGACATGGTATTGGCAGAAAAAAAGATTCATGGACCAATGGAACAGAATCGAGAATGCAGAAGTAAACCCGTGTTTATATGAGCGAATGATTTTAGACTAAAGAGCAAAAACACACAGTGGAGAAAGAAAAGCCTCTTCAATAAATGGTGTTGGGAAAACTGGAAAGCCACCTGCAAAAGAATGAAACTAGGCTATTGTCTATCACCACACACGAAAATTAACTCAAAATGGATTAAGGACTGGAATATAAGACCTCAAACAGTAAAGTGCATAGAAGAAAACATAAAAACTGAATTCAAGGACTTTGGACTTAAAGAGGATTTTATGAATTTGACCTTGAAGGCAAGGGAAGTAAATGCAAAAATAAATGAATGGGACTACATCAAACTCAAAAGATTCTGCACAGCAAAAGAAACTATCAACAAGGTAAAGAGACAACCATCTTAATGGGAAACATGTTTGCAAGCAACACCTTCAATAAGGGCCCAATATCCAAAATATACAAATAACTCCTAAACTCAATAACAACAACATCGGGAAAAAAAAAAAAAAAAAAAAACAAGAAGAAAGCAATCCAATCAAAAAATGGGCAGCAGACCTGAACAGACACTTCTTCCATGAAGATATACAAATGGCCAACAAACATATGAAAAGATGCTCATCATTGCTAGCTATTAGGGAAATGATAATCGAAACCACAATGAGATACCATCTCACACCTGTTAGAATGGCTATAATCAACGGACAAGTAAAAACAAATGTTGGAGAGGATGCAGAGGAAAAGGAACCCTCATACGCTGCTGGTGGGACTGCAAATTGGTTCAGCCACTATAGAAAATAGTATGGAGGTTCCTCAAAAAACTAAGAATTGATCTACCATGTGATCCAGCAATCTCTCTACTGGGTATTTACCCCTAAGACTTGAAAGCCCATATCCGAAAAGATATTTGCATACTGATGTTCATAGCAGCATTATTCACAGTAGCCAGGACATGGACGCAACCAAAGTGTTGTATGATAGATAATCAGCTAAAGAAGCTGTGGTACATATATACAATTGAATATTACTCAGCCATAAGAAGAGATGAAATGCTGCCATTTGCAACAACATGAATGGACCTTGAGATAATCATGCTAAGTGAAATAAGCTAGACAGAAAAAGTTGAAAATCGTATGATATCGCACTTATATGTGGGATAGAAACCTAAAAGCAACAAATGAACAGTACACACAGAGACTCACGGGCATGGACAATAGACTAGTGATTACCAGAAATTAGTGGGGAGTGGTGAGGGGAGAGTTGGATGGGGTAAAAGGGGTCAAATACGTGGTTACAAAAAGAAATCTAACTATGAGAGATGAGCACACAGTGTAAACATATATATGCCTTACTGTTAAAGTGTACAGCTGAAACCCACTGGATTTTGTTAACCAATGTCACTATAAAAAAAATGTTTAAACTGTAATTCATAGAAACTAAGAATGATACATAAACTGAATTTCCTTAACATTCTGGGTCCCTCTCATTGTCTCTCTCATTCTCTGTCTCTCAGAAGAAACCACACTCTGTTTATGGAGCATTACTCCTTCTCTAATAAAATTTCCTTTTGTCTTTAACTCTGGCGTGTGCTTGAATTCTTTCTTGTGCGGAGTCAAGAACCATCCTTCTTTCAGTGCAGGACTTGAGTCCCCACTCAGGGGGATCCACTCCATTCTGCATCAGTGCCTTTTATATCACATTATATCAAGGATACATACTATCTATATGATATATGACTATCGATGTTGAATTTGATCAACTAGCTGAAGTAGTTGTAAAGTTATTCTGTTTTTCTCCTTTCGTGCTGTATTATTTGGAAAGAAGTCACTTTGCGCAGCCTACACTTAAAAAGTGAGTTATGCCCTCTCTCCTGTAGAGTGGAATATCTACATAATTTATTTGAAATTCTGCATTTGTCCCTTCTTTATTTATTTATTATTTATTTACTCAATCATTTATATGTATCAGTATACACTCACAGACATTGTTTTATACTGTAAGTTGTAATCCAATGCTAGTTTGTTAATTTTCTTGCTCAAAGTATTCCAACTTTGACCATTGGAAACTCTTTTGAAAACCAAGATCTGGGCAATAGGTGTTCTCATTGCTACTGTATAGTGTGATTTCTTTTATGCTCTCTAAACTGGCAGAGCAAAAAAAAAAATGTGTATGCCAACTCATGTATACACATATATCTATTAATATTTCTAAATTCTTACTGTCCTCAACTCCATCTCTTTTATGTGAATCATTCCAGCCTCCTCTCTTGCTTATCTGTAAATTCCTACTCCAATGACAAGAAACCTGATTCCCACCATCTACAATTCATCTACTTAATTGTTCAATACCACTATAGATGTATAGCAATTTCAGAATTATTAGCTAATACCCCATGGGAATCAGCTTTATCTATTAAAGCACAGTACTTATGTGCAGTTTCTTTTGTTTTTAGTCTTAGACTTCATTCACATACATTCCAAAGTAACTTAGAACAATACCTTTTCCCCATCTCCTCAGTGAGGTCATTTCATACATTTGTAATTCAGTTAGATTCTCTTGTCACAGTCTAGAATTTTTTCTGGGATCTTCAGACCACCTAAATCATTATTATTATTTTTAAATTTGTACAAATTAAGAGTTATTCTTTGTGTGGTAGAGTTCTATAGGTATTGACAAATGCATGATATCATGTATCCATCATTATAATATCATATAGAATAGATTTACTGTACTAAAATGCTCTGTGTTTCACCTATTCATTTCTCACCCTGACATCCTTGGATCTCTTTTTTTTTTCTTAACCAGTGATCTTTACTGTCTCTGTAGTTTTGCTTTTTCTAAAATATCACATACTTGGAATCAAACAATTCGTATCTTTTTCAGACTGACTTCTTTCACTTATTAATATGCATTTAAGTTACCTCTATGTCTTTCCATGGCTTGATAGTTTATTCCTCTTTATTGTGAGTAATAGTCCATTGCACGAATATACAAGAGTTTATCTTTCACTTATTTAAGGACATCTTGGTTGCTTTCATTTTAGGGCAATTATGAATAAATCTGCTATAGACATTCATGTGTAAATTTTTGTATGGAAATATGTTTTTTTTAATTTATTTGGGTAAATAAGAAGTACAATTGATAGATCATAGGTAAGACTGTGTTTAGCTTTTGGGGAAACTGCCAAACTTGCTTCCACAGTGGCTGTACCATTTTACATTCCTACCAGCAATGAATGAGTTACTTATTTTCCACACCAGCAATTGGTATCGTTAATTTTTTTTAGTCATTCTAATAGATATATTGATGGCTACAATGAGTAACAACCCATTGTTGTTTTAATTTGCAATTCCCTAGTAATAAATGATGTCAACTACATTTTCATATGTTTATTTGCCATCTGTATATCTTCTTTGGTGAGATATCCAGATAATTTGCCCATTTTTAAATCAGGTTGTTTGTTTTTTTATATTGTTGAGTTTTAAGAGTCTCTAAAAATATTTTAAATACAAATCTTTTATCAGATATGTGCTTTGTAAATAGTTTCTCAAAGTATGTCATATCTCTTTTGATTCTCTTAATAGTTTCTTGCCAGAGCAAAAGTTTTCACTTTAATAAAGTCTAACATCAATTTTTCTATCATGAATCATGACTTTGGTATGGTAAAAAATTCATCTCCAAATCCAACATCACATAGATTTTCTCCTATGTTTTCTCTAAAAGTTTTATAGTTTTGTATTTTTAATTTATGTCCATGATTAACTTTTAGTTGATTTTTTTGTGGAAGGTATAATGTCTGTATATAGATTAATTTTTTATTTTTTTGCACATGGATGTTTAATTGTTCCAGTACCAATAGTTGAAAAGACTACCATTTTTCTATTGAATTGCCTTTGCTCCTTTGTCAAAGACCAGACAACTATATTACTGTGGGTCTACTTCTGGGTGCTTTATTTTGTTCCATTAATCCACCGGTTCCCAATCTTTTTGGCACCAGGGACTGGTTTCACAGAAGACAATTTTTCCACAGACCAGTGGGGAGGGATGGTTTCAGGATGATTCAAACACATTGTATTTATTATACACTTTATTTCTATTATTATTACATTGTAATACATAATGAAATAAATATACAACTCGCCATAACGTAAAATCAATGAAAACCCCGAGCTTGTTTTCCTGCAACTAGACCATTCCATCTGGGGATGATGGGAGACAGTGACACCCAAAGTGTGTTGCTTATGTCCAGTCTACTCTGTAATCTCATTTTGGTTGCTGTCACTGCAGGAAACTCTGCTTCACAAAGAAAGGATGTTGGAAATGGAAGCAGGCTTTTCAGTGCTTTTGTGGCAACCTCAGGCTATTCTGCCTTAACTTTAATCCAGAACGTATGGAGATTTGAAGCTCTCCAGCAAAGTTTGTTTTTTACTCATTTTGGCTAGGGTTAGCTCGTGGGCTTACCAAAACTGTGACTGAGACAGTGTGCAGTGTGAGAAAGAGGCATGGATGGAAGTGGTAAATAAAATAATGGGTGGGCCATGCATGGACTAAAATAAGTGTCAGATTCTGACTTAAAGCTTGCCACCAGATGAAGCTGTACAATTGAAGTACATCAACTCATTTGCCACTATAAAACCTGCCACAGATGCAGCTTAATTTTCACTTGCTGCTCACTGATAGGGCTTTGATATGAGTCTGCAAGCAATTGATTTATTATGGTCTCTGCGGGATCAAACCTCTCTGCTAATGTTCATCTCTATTTGCAGCCACTTCCCAGCACAACATCTCAGCTCCACCTCAGATCATCAGTCATTAGATTCTCATAAGGAATGTGCAACCTAGATCCCTTGCATGTACAGTTTATGTTAGGGTTCGTGCTTCTAATGCCTGATGATCTGAGGTGGGGCTGAGGAGGTGATGTTAGCGCTGGGGAGCGGCTGCAAATAGAGATGAAGCTTCGCTAGCCTGCCACTCACCTCCTGCTGTGTGGTCCAGTTCCTAACAGAACTTGAGCCAGTACCAGTCTGTAGTCCGGGAGTTGGGGACCCCTGTATATTCTACGTGTCTTTTCACCCGTATTATCTTGATCTTTGTAGCTCTGTAGAGTTTTAAAGTCAGTCTTCCACCTTAGCTCCTCTCTGGTATTGTGTTGGCTATTCTGAGTATTTTACCTTTCCATATAAATTTTAAAAACGGTTTGTCAATATCCACAAAATAGCTTGATAGAATTTTCATTTGGTATTGCATTATATCTATAAAGCTGAGAAGAACTGACATCTTAACAATATTTATTTTTCCAGTCGATGATTTTAGAATGTCTTCATTTATTAGATCTTTGATTTTCTTCATCAGAATGTTATAGTTTTTTACATACAAACCCGGTGCATATTTTGTTAGATATATACCTTTTTTTTTTTTTGGTGCTAATACAAATAGTATAGTGTTTTAAATTTCAATAGTTCACTGCAGGAATGAAAAAAGTGATTGACTTTTGTATATTAACCTTGTGTCCTGGGACCTTTCTAAAATCAGTAATAAGTTTGAGTTTTTAGTTTTTGTTCTTTTCGATATATCCTTCTTTGGTATCTACATAGAGAATCATGCTATCTGTAAACAAAGACAGTTTTATTTCTCCCTTCTCATTCCATATGCTTTCTATTTCCTTTCCTTATTTACTAGCTAAGACCTCCAGTACAATGTTAAATAGAAGTGATAAGAGGAGACTGGCCTTGTTCTTGGTCTTAGGGGAAAAACAACGAGTTTTTCACCATTAAGTATGATTTTACCTGTTGGATTTTATAGATGTCCATAATCAAGTTAAGGAAGTTCCCCATTATTCCTAGTTTGCTGAGAGTTTTCTCAAATGCTATTTCTGTGCCAATTAATATAATCATATGATTTTTCTTCTTTAGCTTATTGATGCTGTGGATTACATTAATTGATTTTCTAATTTGAACTAGACTTGCATACCTGGAATAAATCCCAATTGCTTGAAATGAATATTGTTTTTATATAAATTGTTGGATTGAAATTTGTAATATCTTGTTGAGTAATTTTGCATCTATGTTTATAAGAAACATTGTTTTCCTTTATTGTAATGATGTTATTTGATTTTGGTATTATGATAATGCTGGCTTCATAAAATGAGTTAGGAAATAATCTCTGCTTCTATTTTCTGAAAGAAATTGTGAAAAATTAGTATCATTTTTTAAAATTAATTAATTAATTTTTTATGGTATCATTGGTTAACAAAATTCAGTAAGTTTCAGCTGTATATTTTAACAGTAAGGCATATATATATTTACACTGTGTATTCACCTCCCATAGTTAGATTTCTTCCTATCATCACATATTTGACTCCTTTTACCCCATCTACCTTACCCCTCCTCCCTTCCCTCTGGTAACCACTAGACTATTGTCTGTGTCCATGAGTCTCTGTTTGTTTGTCCTGTTCATTTGTTGCTTTTAGGTATATATCCCACATATAAGTGATGTCATGTGATTTTCAACGTTTTCTGACTGGCTTATTTCACTTAGCATGATTATCTCGAGGTCCATCCATGTTGTTGCAAATGACAGTATTTCATCTCCTTTTATGGCTGAATAATATTCCATTGTGTATATGTACCACAACTTCTTTAGCCAATCATCTATTGTAGGACACTTTGGTTGCTTCCATGTCTTGGCTAACATGAATAATGCTGCTATGAACATCGGTGTGCAAATATATTTTCAGATATAGAGTTTTAAGTCTTTGGGGTAAAAACCCAGTAGAGAGATTGCTGGATCATATGGTAGATCAATTCTTAGTTTTTTGAGGAACCTCCATACTGTTTTCTATAGTGGCTGAACCAATTTGCAGTCCCACCAGCAGTGTATGAGGGTTCCTTTTCCTCTGCATCCTCTCAAACATTTGTTATTACTTGTCCGTTGATTATAGCCATTCTAACAGGTGTGAGATGGTATCTCATTGTGGTTTCGATTATCATTTCCCTAATAGCTAGCAATGATGAGCATCTTTTCATATGTTTGTTGGCCATTTATATATCTTCTTGGGAGAAATGTCTGTTCACATCTGTTGCCCAATTTTTGATTGGATCATTTGTTTTTTTGTTGTTATTGAGTCGTATGAGTTCTTTGTATATTTTGGATATTAGGCCCTTAACGGAGGCATTGCTTGCAAACATATTTCCAATTAGGATGGTTGTCTCTTTATCTTGTTGACAGTTACTTTTCCTGTGCAGAAGCTTTTTAGTTTGATGTAGTCCCATTCATTTATTTTTTCTTTTACTTCCCTTGCCTTTGAGGTCACATTCATAAAATCCTCTTTAAGTCCAAAGTCCTTGAGTTTAGCTCCTATGTTTTCTTCTCTACGTTTTATTGTTTCAGGCATTATATTCAGGTCCTTAATCCATTTGAGTTAATTTTGGTGTGTGGTGATAGACAATAGTCTAGTTTCATTCTTTTGCAGGTGGCTTTAAGTTTTCACAGCACCATTTATTGAAGAGGCTTTCCTTTCTCTACTGCATGTTTTTGGCTCTTTTGTCAAAAATTATTCGCCTATATAAATATGGGTTTACTTATGGACTCTCGATTTTGTTCCACTGGTCTGTATGTCTTTTTTTCAGCCAATATCATGCCATTTTGATTACTGCTGCTTTGTGGTATAATTTGAAGTTCAGCAGAGTGATGCCTCCAATCTTGTTCTTTTCTCAGGATGGCTTTGGCAATTTGTGGTCTTTTGTGCTTCCATACAAATCTGATAATTTTTTGTTCTATTTCTTTAAGAAATATCAATGCGATGTTGATGGGGCTTGCATTAAATCTGTATAATGCTTTGGGTAATAAGGCCATTTTAACTATGTAGATTCTTCCAATCCAATAACACAAAATATATTTCCATTTCTTTGTATCTTCTTCGATTTCTTTTAGTAAGGCCTTATAGTTTTCATTATATAGGTCTTTCACATGTTTCATTAGATTTATTCCTAGGTATTTTGTTCTTTTTGTTGCAGTCGCAAAAGGAATTATTTTTTCCACTTCTTTTCTGACACTTCATTATTAGAGTATAGGAACACTATGGATTTTTGAACATTGATTTTGTGTCCTGAAATTTTACCGTATTTGCTTATTGTTTCTAGTAGTGTTCTTGTGGAGTCTTTAGAGTTTTCTGTATAGAGAATCATGTCATCCACAAATAGTGACAGTTTGACTTCTTCGTTTCCTATTTGGATGCCTTTTATTTCTTTCTCTTGCCTGATTGCACTCACTAGGACCTCTAATGTTATATTTTTTCGTCATAAATTTATTCTAAATATTACTTCAAAAGAGTTTTAGGCCTAAAAGGGCATGAAACAAATAAAATTAAGCCATAGTCTCAGTTCCTTTTCTAATACTCAGTTACAGAGATATTGTGACATTTTTTTAAATTTTTAAAATTTTATTTTTTTAAATTTATTTTAATTAGTTTCATGTATATAGTACATTGGCTAGACATCTATACAGTTTGTAAAATGATCCCACAATTGCTTTCTCCCTCCCCTGATCCTCCACCTAGCCAATATATTCATTGTAATTGCATTTCCTTTGCTGTGCTCCCCATCCCTGTGTCCATCCATCACCTACTAATTTGTACTTTTTTAACCCTTCACCCCATTCTCCCGGATCTCCAAACACCCCTCCCCTCTATCCATCACCAAATTTTCCACTATCTTTGTGAATCTGTTTTTAATTAGTTTGTTCTTTTTATTTCTTAGATTCTACATATAAGTGAAATCATATAGTGTTTATGTTTCTCTGTCTGACTTAAATACCTTCTAGGTCCATCAAAGCAATGTGTTTTTCCATCTCCTTCCTTTTAGTCTGTGTGTGTCTTTTAATTTAAAATGAGTCTCTTATAGGTATCATGTAGGTGTCTTGTTTTTCTTTCCATTCATCCACTCTTTTAGTTGGAACACTTAATTCTTTTCTATTTGAGGTACTTATTGATAGGAATGTAGTTGTTACCATTCTTTATTCTCGTTTTTGAGACATGTTTTTTTTCTTAAAGAAGTACCTGCAACATTTCCTGTAATATGGGTTTGGTGGTGATAAATTCCTTCAGCTTATTTTTGTCTGGGAAGTTCTTTATCTGTCCTTCAACTCTAAATGATAGCTTTGCTGGATAAATTATTCTTGGTTGTAGATCCTGGGTCTTCATCCAGTTGAATATTTTTCGCTAATCCCTTCTGTCCTACATAGTTTCTTTTGAGAAATCAGCTGCTAATCTTATGCGTTTTCCCTTATAAGTAACTATCTGTTTTTCTCTTGCTGCTTCTTAATATTTATTCTTTGTATTTAATTTTCTGCATTTTAATTATGATGTGTCTTGGTGTGGGACTCTTTATATCCCTGTTTTTTGGAATTCTCTGAGCTTCCTGTGGTTTTATGTCCACTTCCTTCCCCAGGTTCAGGAAGTTTTCCATCCTTATTTCTTCAAACAGCTGTTCAACATCTTGATTTTCTTCAGTTATGCTGATCAGACAGATATCTAGACCCTTAATAGTGTCCCATATGCTCCTTAAATTCTTTTTATAGTCTTGGCATCTTATCTCTTGCCATTCTGATTGAGTGTCCATGGCTTTCCCATCCTCCAGATAGGTCATTTGATCCTTTTCTTTATTCACTGTTTATTCTTTTGTTTATCCCATTTAATATACTTCTCATCTCAGATAACGTATTCTTCATTTCAGACAGGTTCTCCATTTCCATTTTTGTGTTTTTTATCTCTTTGGTGAAGTTCTCACTAAATTTAACCAGTATCTTTATATCCAGTGTTTTGAACTCTACATCTGTTAGATTACTTGACTCTATTATATTTGGATCTCTGTTCTGTTCTCTCACATGGTTTCTCTTTCTTTGTCTTCCCATTTTGGCTGTATTTCCGTATCTGTTTCAATATACTAAGCAAAACTCCTAAGTCTCTCAGTCTTTTTAGTGTGGATTTGTGAAGTAGGTGTCCAGTGGAACAGTCCTGAGAGGGGATTCAGTTGCAGGCCAAATTTAGCCCACGCCTCTGTCCCTCCAGGGCCACCTGTTAAGATTCAGCAAGCAATCCACAGGTGCTATGCTTATAGTTGCCTCAAAAGGCCATGCCAGAAGCCAAGGCCAGCTGCCTCCAGTGTGAGTCTAGGCACTCAGCAAGGAGCACTTGACTCGCTGAGTATAAACCTGGATGTGGCTTGGGTGGGGCCATGTGTTGGGGTAGGCGGGGTTTCAGGGAATCCTCTGGGTGGAGTGACCTCTGTTATCCAGTTTGATGACCTCATGGCAATAGTGGTGCTGTATCCGTGCACTGGGAGGGGGAAGGGCTCAACAGGGAACAATGGATACTGCCAGCACTTCTGTGCAGAGCAAGTCTCGCCTCAACCCTCACTCCGACAGTGTCTTCCTATAAGTCCCTGGTGCCCTCTGCATGCAGCCAAATTGGCACTGGTGATCAGAGCGAGCTGGTCCATCACCCTAAAGTCTGCTCATGGATGCGGCTCCTTTAAGAGGCTTCTGCCCCCACCGCTGCCACAGCCTCTGTCTCAGCCACTTGAGACCAGGTCGCCCTGCATCCTTGCCCTGTCCTACCTTCTGCCATTGCAGGGTGCTTTCTTGGATTTCTCTCTAGTTGTATGGCTTGTTCATCAAGATCCTAGGTGATTTTTCCTTGCTGCTGCTCCTTGTTTCTGTCACAACTTTGATTTGCTTGCCAGAGGGACAATCAGAGAGCCTCTATCATCTATGCCATTTTTCCTTATGACCTCCCAGCGTTTATATTGAATAAGAGTGGCAATAGTGGACAGCCTTGTTTTGTTCCTGATCTTAGAGGGAAGGTTTTTAGTTTTTTACCATTAAGTATAATGTTGGCTGAGGTTTTGTCATATATGGCCTTATGATGTTAAGGTACTTTCTTTCTATACTGATTTTGTTAAGTGTTTTGATCATAAATGGGCGCTGTATCTTGTCAAAGGCTTTTTCTGCATGTATTGATTAGATCATACAATTCTTATTTTTCAATTTGTTTATACAGTGTATCACATTAATAATGATGTTGTACTACCATTATCATTCATGTCTATGTATCTCTTGATCTCTCTTTTTATTTCTTCTCTGACCCAGTCATTCTTCAGTAACATGTTTGTTTATGTGGTGTATCACATTAATCGATTTTCATATGTTGAACCATCCCTGTGCCCCTGGGATGAACCCACTTGATTGTGTTGTATAATCTTTTTAATATGTTGCTGTATTCGGTTCACTAGTATCTTATTTAGGATTTTTGCATCTGTGTTCATGAGAAATATTGTTCTGCAGTTTTCTTTTTTTGTGTTATCTTTACCAGGTTTTGGTTTCAGGGTAATATTGTCCTCGTAAAATGAGTTAGGGTGTGTTGCCTCCTCCTCAATTTTTTGGAAGAGTTTGAGGAGAATAGGTATTAAATCTTCTTTGAATGTTTGGTAGAATTCACTGGTGGAGCCTTCTGGTCCTGAACTTTTACTTTTTGGTAGATTTTTGATGATTGTTTCAATTTCCATACTGCTGATCGGTCTATTTAGATTTTCCAGTTTTGATTCAGTCTAGGAAGGTTGTAGCTTTCTAAGTACTTGCTCATTTCTTCTAGGTTATTAAATTTGGTGTTATACACTTTTTTATAGTATTCTTGAATGATCCTTTGTATTTCTACAATGTCTGTCATTATTTCCCCCTTTTTAATCCCTGATTTTGTTTATTTGTGTTCTTTCTCTTTTTTCTTTAGTGAGTCTAGCCAGGGGTTTGTCAATTTTATTAACTTTCTCAAAGAACCAGCTCTATGTTGCATTTATTTTTTCTATTGTTTTTGGTTTTGTTTTGTTTTCGATTTCATTTATTTCTGCTCTAATTTTGATTATTTATTTTCTTCTGCTGACTTTAAGCTAGATTTGTTCTAGTTTGTAAAGATGAAGCATTAAGTTGTTTATTTGGGCTCATTCTTATTTTTTGAGATAGGCCTGTAATTATATGAACTTTCCTTTTATGAGCGCTTTTGCCATGCCCCAAAAGTTTTGATATGTTGTACTATCATCATTCGTTTCTATGTATCTCTTGATCTCTCTTTTTATTTCTTCTCTGACCCAGTCATTTTTCAGTAGCACTTTGTTTAATCTCCATGCAGCTGTTCTTCCCTCTTTCTTTTTACAGTTGATCTCCAGCTTCAAAGCACTATGATCAGAGAATATGGTTGGTATGATTTCAACCCTCTTATATTTGTTGAGGCTATCTCTGTGTCCCAGTATGTGGTCAACCCTTGAGAACGTTCCATGTGCACTAGAGAAGGATGTATAAGCAGCTAGTTTGGGATGGAAAGGCTCTGTAAATGTCAATTATGTCCAGATGGTCTAATGTGTCATTTAAGGTTATTATTTTCTTATTGATTTTTTTGTTTGGACGATCTGTCCACATCCTATAGCGGTTCCTTACTATGAGAGTGTTTTGATCTGTTTCTCCCTATTTTTTTTTTTTTTTTTTTTTAGTAATTGCTTTATATATTTTGGGACTCCCTGACTGGTAGTGTAGATACTAATAAATGTTATGTGTTCTTGATGTATGATTCCTTTTATCATTATGAAGTGTCCTTCAGTATATGTCTTTACCTTTTTTTATCTTGAAGTATGTTTCATCCTATATTAGTACCAGTACTCCCACTTTTCTCTGAATGCCATTGCTTAAAATATCATTTTCTACCCTTTCACTCTGAGTCTATATTTGTCTTTGGAACTGAGATGTGTCTCCTGGAGGTAGCATATTGTTGGATTTTGTTTTTTGATCCAATCTTCAACCTTGTGCATTTTAATGGTGAGTTCAGTCCATATGTATTTAGAGTGATTATTGAAATATGAGGTTTTCCTATAGCCGTTTTATCTTTTGCTTTCTGGTAGCTTGGTGCTTCCTTTGTTTCCTTGTCCTTGCATTTCTGTCTGTTTTTTAATTTTGTTTGGTTTTGTGGGTTTTCCTTCTTTTTCTTCTAGTTTTATGTTACATACTTCAGTTCTGGATCTTTGGTGTGTGGTTACCATTAAGAATGTGTAAAGAATTGTTATATATATACAGTAGTCCATTTTCTTCTGCACGTGCCATCTCTCCATTTCCCTTTGCAAATTCGATCTTTGATTCCTCCCCTTTCCTGTTATAGTTGTCCCAAATTGTCCCTATGTATGCCAAACATTGATTTCTGTCTTGCAATAGCAATTCTCTTATTGTTTGAGCTTATTGTTCTTAATAAGGGTTGCAGTACTCTGCTTCTGTCTGCTGCTCGTTGCCTTACTCATAGTTATGTACGTTTTTGTCATTTTGTTTCAGGTGGGCTCACCTTTTTCAGTATTTCCTGTAATGCAGGCCTTGTAGCAGAGAATTCCCTCAAGTTTTGCATGTCTGGAAAGGTCTTTATTTCTCCTTCATATCTAAAGAAGAGCTTTGCTGGATACATTATTCTTGGCTGGTAGTTCCTTTCACTTAATAGTTTGAATATTTGGTTCCACTCCTTTTTTTGCTTGTAAGGTATGTGCTGAGAAGTCTAAAGATAGTCTAATGAGTTTTCTTTCATAGGTTATTATATTCTTTTTCCTGACTGCCTTGAGAATTCTTTGCCATTAATTTTTGATAATTTTAATATAATGTGTCTTAGAATAGGCTTGCTGGGGTTGAGATAATTGGGCATTCTGTTCACTTCTTGGGTTCTAAGCTCCAGCTCATTCCTTAGATTTGGGAAATTCTCATCATCTATTTGTCTGAATACAAATGATCCTTTCTCTTCTTCTTCTCCTTCTGGAATATCCATTATTCTTAAGTTGCCTTTCCTGATGGTGTCAGCTTGTTCTTGTATTTCTCTTTCATTATTTTTCATTCTTCAGTCCCTTCCTTCTTCCTTCTGTATTATTTCTAGATTTCTGTCTTCGATATCACTGATCCTTACCTCTATTTAGTCATCTCTATTTCCTTAGCTTTGTATTCATTCTTCATCCCTTTTAGTGTATTCTTCATCCCCAGAAGTTCTATTTGGTTCTTTTAAAGGGTTTCAATCTCTTTACTAAAAATTCATACCACTGGCCTATTTTTTCTCACTTCCTGGAATTTTCACTCTGAGATATTTTGCATCTCATTGAGTTTTTTTCAGAAGTACAATCTTGAATTCTCTGTCACTTAAATCGAATATTTCTATGTCTTTAAGCTTATTTTCTTGAGATTTTTCTTTTTTTCTGAGCTGCCTTGTCACTCTGATTGGTTACGGTGTTTGGTGGACTATTTCTCCACCTAGGCATTAATGGGTGTGTAATCTGCTTTTTTTGTTTATTTTTTTTCTTTTAGAAAGATTTATTATACAGAGGTCTGTCTTTAGCCTATTGCTAAAGTGTTTTTCTTTCTGATTTCCAGTAGGTGGCGTCTAAGCCTCTTGGATCTTTACCTTAAGACTTAATGCCTTTTTCTTATAAATATTCAATCACGATTGCTAGCCTCATCTCATTCTCTGTCAGTGTTAGCGATAGTTTCCGTTGCCTTTGCTCAAACTCCTGTGGGGCTATGCAGTGTTTGGTATTGAAGGATATTGGTGGGGATGTTGCCCTCTGGGTTGGTGGATGGGGATTGCTGCTATCTCCATGTCTCAGCCTTCCGCTTCCACACCCCGGCTGCTATAAGACCCAGCTGTGGTCCCACTACAGTTAGTCCCTGCTCTGTTTTCTTCCCTACCCGCTAGGCTCTGTTGAATGGAGCTCACAGATCTCTCAGGCAGGGCTGTTCAGGAGCCAGCCACAACTTCTTCCCTCTCCCTTCTCCTGCAGGGAACTCTGGCTGTAAGAGGCAGCTTCTTTGTTCCTCTCAATCTACTACTCAACTTCCGTGGTTCTGACCTCTGGAAGCTCTTATGCACAGATCGCTTGCTTGGATATGCTTGTGTGCAGGTTGGGTGTTATTTGTTGAGTTTTGGGAGTTCAGCTTATTGTTATTTCAAGGGGAGAGGTCCAAGGATAGCTCTCCGTCATGCTTCTGACGTCATTCCCAGATGTATAGTTTGAATTTTGTATTCAAACTATAGTTGGATTTTGTATTTTTCTTCAACATAGAATTCTTTATCTTTTAATTGGATTTTTTAAACTGTGTACATATAATGTTGTTATTGATAGAATGAAATTTAAATTTACATTACTATTTGCGTTTTATTTATCCCATCTGTCTTTGTTCCTTTATTTTTTCTTCCTTTCCTCATTTTGGATTATTCAAATGTTTTATATTCCATTTTTCCTTATATTAACTTTACTTATATTTTTATATTAATCTTGTAGTAATTATACTGTTTATTTTGTGGTATGTAGTCCACAGATTAGTATTTTTACCATTTTACAATGCTGGAAACTAAGGACAGTTTAATTTTATTTACTTACCTCTATTTTTTGTAGTATTATCATATATTTTATTTCTACATGTTTTAAAGCCCAAAAGTCATCATCATTATTATTGTTTTAAACATTCAACATTTATTTATATTTATCCACGTTTTTACCTTCCCAGTATGTTTTTCCCCCCTCCACTTGGTGTTCTCTCACATAATTTTTCTTCAGGCTATAGAATTCCCTTAGTATTTTTTGTAATGTAGTTCTTCTGGCAATAAATAGTCTAAGCTTTTGTCTGGGGAAACAAGTTTATTTTGCTTTCACTTTTGAAAGTTCTTTTAGCCAGCTATAAAATTTTAGGTTAGAATATATATTATATATATATTGGTAGCAACACATTATAACAACTCATTGGCTTCAATTTCTGTTAAAAATAAAACTAGCCATCTGTATCGCTGTTACCATCTTGAAGGAATATGACTTTTTTCTCTAGCTGCTTTTTGCCTTTATTTTCAGCTAACTATTCTGTCTAAGTTTTCTTTGTATTTATCCTGCAATGGTTTGTAAATTTACTAGAATGTGTTGTTTAATGCCTTCCCTTAAATTTATAAATCTTTGGCTAGTAATTTTTCATATATTTATCCTATTTTTTTCCCTCTCATATTTCGATGGCACAAATATTTGACCTTTTCATTATGTTCCTTGTGTCTCTTGTACTCTTCTTTTTCTTTTCTATTTCCATCTATTTTTCTCTCTGTTCTTCACTCTGGGTATCTTTTTATTAACCTATCTTCCAATTCACTAATCCTTTGTTGTCTGCTTTAAACCCATCTGTAGGTCCCAGGTCTGGCTGTGATCCAGGCTCACAGCTAGGAATAGGACCCTGGATTTAGAATGTTACATTAATGTAGTAAGGCGCCTGTGCCCAGCTCATGTAAGCATGATTCAGCTTATTGTATTGTGCACATGTGGCAGAATGCCACTATTGTTCTGGGACATAAGTGGAGCGCCTGCAGTCCCTTAGAGCAGAAGCGTGCTCCCCGCAATAGAAGAAGTGCACACTTCGCAGAAGAAGCGCGCTCGCTGCAATAAAGTTGATGCCTGCTGTTTCATTCTCATGTCAGCTCCTCGTGCATTCTTTTAACTGGGTGTCTCACCGCTGAAACCTTCCCTTCTCTATCGGCTCGGCGCTGACACTATCCATTTGATTTTTTAACCTCAAGTATATTTCAGGTTCTAGAATTTCCATTTGACTCTCTTCGAATAGCTTTCAGATTTCTGGTGAGATTCTTTATCTTTTCATCTACTTTAAAATTTTTATTAAAGTCTCTAATTATTCAATATCCAAATCAGCAGAGTTACTATTTATCTTGTCTTTTCTTTTTTAAAAATAATTTCTACTATTGTAGCATGTTTCATACTTTTTTATTGAAAGCCAGACACTGAAATAAAATGCAGAGGTGCAGAATGATGCTGTCTACCTTCAAAAAGGGTTAATTTTCCGCTAGCGAACAGTGAGTTTAGTAGCAAATTACTGCAGTCCTGTTTTAGGTAGTTAGAGCTGTGTTATTTCAGTTTTGTCCTTATTCCTAGGTTCTTATTTCAAGGGCATTGTTATGGACATAGATGTGCCTCCACCCCTAAATTCTTATGTTAAAACTTTAACACCCCTCCCCAGTGTGATGGCATTTATAGATGGGTCCCTTAGCAGTTAATTAGGTTTAGATGAGGTCATGAGGATAGAACTCTCATGATGGGATGTGTGCCCTTATAAGAAGAGATACTGTAGAACTTGCTTTCTCCACACATGAACAAAGAGGTCATGTGAGCGTACAGTGAGATGATGGCCTCCTACAAGCCAGGAAGAGAGGCCTAACCAGAAACAAACCATTCTGGCATCCTGACTTCAAATTTCCAGTCTCAACAATAGTGAGAAAATGAATGTGTGTTGTTCCAGCTACTCGGACTATAGTATATTGTTACGGTAGCCTGAGCAGGCTAAGACAGGCATGGTCCTGACTTATAGGGCCTGTCACTTCTCTGAGATATCAATGGAAAGCCTGGGGTGTTTACCTGGGCCCTTCCAGTTTGGCAGGGCTTGAACTTCCCAGTACTATGAAGCTACTTTCCTAGTACTATGAAGCTTCTGGAAATTCAGCTCAGCTTTTTAGCTTCTGATCTGCTTTTGCTCGATGGGTTTTTTAGAGACTTCCTACATATATGCGGTTTTATCATCAGCCGATCACTGGAGTGTAATTTAAATAGACAATTTTGGAGGCACTTCTCTTTACTACCCTCCTTTCTGAGATTTTGCTCCTCAAGTTCTAAACTCTGATCTCCTCAACCAGTGAGACTGCTACTTTGTGATTGGCTTTTATTACCCTTGGCACAAAATTTAAAAAATGTCCCCAGAGAAAAGGCTGTGGTGAATGAATATGGAGCTCATTTCATATTTTCTTCTTCTTAAGGACAGTGGTCTATAGAGTCCTGTCTGTAAGTTGCTCTCCAATGCCTTCAGTCATTTTACACATTTGTTCATGTTTTATTATTGTTTTCAATGAATACATTCTTTAGGTTCTGTCAAAACCAAAAAAGGAATATTTCTACTCATATTTTAAGATTCAACCCATGTGACTTCCCTTGTGATGTTTTTCCTGATTCTCTTTCTCTCAAATAGAATTATTATCCTCTCAAATAGAACCTCTTCTTATTGCCATAGCACATTCCTCTATTATAACTCTTATTAAATAACATTTACATTTTTATGGAACAATTGTCTCTCCAATAGACCTGAACTGTCATAGGATAAATATAGGTTCTTATTTTCTTTACTCCACATTCCCCTCCAGCTATTGCTCTATTCATCTCATTTACTTTTCTGAGAAATTTCTTTAAAGATCTAACTATACTCAGAGTCTCTCAGTTTTCTCTCCATCTCCTCCAACTTGTTCTTGAAGCTACTCCAAATATGTTTTTGTTCCCATCATACTACTAAAACTTGCATTATAGTAGTCTTTGACAGTTTCCATGTTATCAAATTTAATGGTGAATTTTCAGTCCACAACTTTCTTGACATATTAGCAGCCTTTGGCATAACTGATCACTCTCTTAAGGGCCCCCGCCTCCCCACCCCAACCTGGTTTCCCCTATTTTCTTGGTGGCTGCTCTTCACTCATCAAAATTGAGAGAGATCTTTCCTGGCCACCACACTTAAAATTGTGATACATTACCCACATATACATGCACATCTCATCAAACATTCTTGGACCTCAGGGCTCATTCCTCAGACCTCTTTTCTTTCTACATTCTCTCTCTTGATAACCTTGCTTCATAGCTTTAGATACTATCCACGTGTTGACATTCTAATTTAAATGTTCAACCTAGACCCCTTCCTTGAACTCCATACCCATATATCCTCCACCTGCCTCCCTGACATCTCCACCTGGATGTTTAATAGCATCTCAAATTAACATGTTCAAACAGAAGTCCTGAGTTTCACAAGCCTGCTGTTTGCAGTCTTCTTTCCCATTTGGTATATGGCAACTCTGTCCTTTAAGATATGCTAAGGACAAAACCCTTCCAGTTATTTCCTACACCCTGTTTCTGATCTCTAAACTAATCTGGTCACTTCCACCTTCGTATTTTATCCAGAATCTAACATATTCTCATTACTTCTACTGCTATCACTCTCATCCAAGTCATCCTCATCCTATTTGCATTACTGAAATAACCTCCACACTTGTCTCCCTACTTTGCTAATTCTTTTGCAGTATTATTTTCAACTCAGCAGCCAAAGAGATCCTATAATTTAGTGCACGCTTCTGTACAAAACCCTCCAATGACTCAATTTATTCAGAATAAAAGCAAACTTCTTAAAATCACCTATAAGTCCTCACCTAATCTCCCCTTCCCCCTGCCTTACCTTTCTGACTTTATTCTCTATTACTAATTTTTGTCTTGTTCCTTCCACAGGTACCTCTTCTCTTTGCTCCAATCTGAGCCTTTGCCTTTGCTCTTCCCTTTCTCTACTCATTATGATTGTCCTCAAGATATCCTCACAGCATCCTTCCTCACTTCCTTTAGTTGTTTACTCAAATATCACTTTTATAGTGATATCTTTCCTGACCACTCCATCTAAAATTGTGATACACTACCCACACATACATGTACATCTCCTATCCAACTTGGGTGCTCTTTTTCTCTCTTAGCACTCACCACTAATATACTACATAGTTTACTCATTTATTTATTCATTCATTCTTTCATTCATCTGTCTCATTAGAATGTAAACTCTACAACGGTAGAGACTTGATTTATTCACAATTGAGTCTTTAGTGCCTAGAACAGGTACTCTAAAATATTTGTTGAATGAATGCCTTTTTGTACCATTTGTATCTACCATCAGATGCTCTTGTACAAATCTAGTACCTGCTTGGCATATAGTAGTCAGAAATGTCTGTTAAATGAATATATAATATATATATATATATAATGGGCCTATATATATATATACATACATATACACAAACACACACACACACGCACACACAAATTTAGTTTCACAGCAAAACTGAGTGGAAAGATCAGTGTTCCCACATATTTAAACTCCCCTCCCCCTCGCCCCAAAACAACAAACACAGAGCCTCTCCTCATCAAATCTTGTACCTGTGTGGTATATTTATTACAATTAACCAACACTGACACATCATTAACAAGCGAAATCCATAGTTTACATTTGGTTTCACTTATGAACATTTACAGGTTTTGAAAAATGTATAGTGTCCACCATTATAGTATCATACAGAATAATTTCACTGCCCTAAAAATTTCATGCTCTACCTATTCATCCATCCCTCCACGAAAACCTGAGAACTACAGGTTTTTTTAACTGACTCCATAATTTTGCCTTCTCCAGAATGTCAGTTAGAATCATATATTATGTAGTTTTCAGATTGCATTCTTGCATTTAAAAATAAGCATTTAAGGTTCCTCCATGTCTTTCTGTGGTTTGATAGCACATTTCTTTTTAGCACTAAATTATATCGTATGGGTGGACCAGTTTTTTTGCCCATTCACCTGCTGAAGGACAATATTGGTTGCTTTCAAGTTTGGTAATTATAAATAAGGATGCTATAAACATTTATGTGCAGGTTTTTTTGTGTAGAAATAAGCTTTCAACTCACTTTTGTTAATACTAAGGCTGGATCACATGGTTAAGACTTTTTAGCTTAAAAAAACTTTCATCCAAAGTGGCTGTGCCAATTTGCTATCACACCAACACTGAATGAGAATTCCTCGTTTTACATCCTCACCAACATTTGGTGTAGTATTTTGGATTGTAGGCATTCTAATAGATATCCCATTGCTTTTTCAAATTTGCAATTCCCTACTGACCTGTAACGGTAAGCATCTTTTCATATGCTTTCTTGCCATCTGTATGTCAAATATCTATTTTGCCCATTTTCTAATTGGGTTGTTCCTTTTCTTAATTGTTGAGTTTTAAGAGTTTTTAGTATACAATTGACCCTTAAAAAAGATGTGGGTATTGAGACACCCACCACCTACACAGAAAATCAGAGTATAACTTAAGTCGGCCCTCCAAACATGAAAATATTGTTGACTCTTAAACAAGGTGGTTTGAAGTGCCAGAGTCTACTTACACAGATTTTTTTAAATCCCCATATTAGTGGACGCATGCAATACAAAGTCACATTGTTAGGGGTCAAATGTATTTTGGTTAAGCCCTTTATCACATATGTCTTTTGCAAATATTTTCTTCCGGCTTGTGGCTTCTCATTCGACTATATACCTTTCCACAATGTGTAATTATGCTGTGTATAATTTGCTTTTTAATATAGCATTATACCAAGCATTTCCCACTTCGCTTGAAACTTCCAAATCATCATTTTAAAGGACTGCAAAATAAATATCACATTTCCTCCACAGCTCCACAGCGTAGATTTTATTTTCCTCACTTTACAGGTGATAAGAAATAAGAGAATGGAAATTTGCCTGTGGTTTTAGCGCTGCTTAACCCGCTAAACTCAGAATCCCCCAGGAAACCTACCCGATGCTGTCTCCGCCCCGCCCTCCCATCCCTTGGCGGAGGTTTCTGGAACTAGGTAACATTTCCTTTTTTTTTTTTGTCTTCCAACTCGCTTAAAACAGAGTAAAGCCGGGATCCTTTGGCTGACACATCTCGGGGTACAGGGCCCCGCGGGCCTCAGGGCGGGCGCTCTCCCCTGTCTTCCTCCTCCGCAGGAGCACGGGGCGGAGCAGGAGCGAAGAGTCCACGCCCCGCCACCCGCCCGGGCTCACTCACTCGACGCGCAGACGGCGCGGACACCGGACCTGACCTCCTGAAGCGCAGCGGTCCCAGCCGGCCCCCACCTCCAGGTGCCGACCGCGCTGTTCCAGCAGGGCGAGGAAGCCCAGGCCACGTAGCTAGACGCGCGCAGCACAGCGGGGCCCACGGAGCCAGGCGCGGTGAGCGCTGGGCGGCCGCTCCGCGGCCCGGTCTCCCCGAGCACTACGAGCTTTGTCTCCGGACACCCCGCTCCCCCGCGTCAAGCTCGGGCGCCCTCCCCCAGGGCGCCCCAGTGAGGCTGCTGCTAAGTCGGAGTACTTCCTGACTGTCTCATCGCTGCTTCTTCCAGCACCTCGGCCTCGGGAAGTTTGCCGCGAAAACGAAAGTAAATAACTCGGGTGCGTCTTCGTGGAGGCGGTGACCGGGTTTGCTAGACTCCGCTTCCAGGCAGGGGCGGGGCTTCCTGGTCTGGCGTGCGGCGGTGGGCGGGCTTTCCTGAAGTCGGGCGGAGAGTGTGCTGGTTGGGCGATAGGCGGGGTCCGCGATGATCCCGGAAGTCGGACGGTGGACGGGATAGTCCCTACTCCCGCCGCCAGGACTAGGGGAGCACCTGCTGCGCGGCAAGCGGGGCCATGTATTCAGTTTGCAAATCCCGGAGATCTATCAGCCAAAGGATCCCGGCTTTAATTCGTTTTAAAGCGAGTTGGGAGGACAAAAGAAAAGAGGAAATGTTACCCAGGCATAGAAACGTCCGCCAAAGTTCCCGGAAGTCGGGTGCGGAATTGCTGTCAAAGGCTCAGAAGCCTTACTCGCCGGAGGTTTAGGTGTAAATCCGTACCCGGGCGGAGACCTGCCCTAGGGTCACGACAACGGTGTGACGCTGGAACAAGCCCTTCGTTTTTGTTTTCTTTGTTATTTTGGTAGGGCCGATGGGTTTTCATTGCATTATTAAGATACAGTGGTGTGTGCTCTTGCCATAATAAGATTAGTCAATGTCTTTAACCGGGACTTCTTATCAACCCTTTGAAAGGACCTTTTGCTGTTGCACTTGCCCGCCGCAGCAGATTGCAAACAATCGAAAGCGTTTGTGCCATAATCTTAGATGTGAGCTGGCAAATGGAAAAGAAGAGTCAACAGCCACATTGACAAAAGGGACGAATGTCATAACCCTAGAAGGCCTCTTCCATGGTCAGTGGCATTTGCTTTTATGCAGCGCTATCGAATCTGTTCAGGGTTTTAAAGAGGCTTGGCTACATTCTTGTAAAAATTTGACAGAAACCCACAAGGCGTGTGGGTGGGTGGAAGAGGGGGTTCATTTATTTCTTTGTGTCTTGCTAATGGTTTGTTTCTTCCGCAGAGCTCTTGTTTATCTTGGACAAAGCCTAAGGCTGTTTTAATATGTTATAAGCAATTTTGCAGAAGCCTTTCGGTCTTTAGACCAATATTAATTCTTCCTTGATATACACTTGAAGAAATCAAGGCTTGGAGTGAACTTTGGGATGTGGAATGATTTAGTACTTGATTTGCATTTTTAACTATCAGGTTAGTGCAAGAGTAAGGAGGAGTCTAGGGCCATGCCATCCTCAAGGCCCGCCCCTCCCATCTCTTCTGATCTCGGAAGCTAAGTAGGGTGGAGCATGGTTAGTACATGGATGGGAGACCACCTAGGAATACCTGATACTGTAGGCTTAAAAAAAAAAAAATTGTAAGGAGGAAATTGTGGTCCATTAGAAATGTGGAAAACTGCAGCTCTTCTAAACCGAAAAAGTGAAGATTAAGCTTGTTTAAAATAAAATGTGGGGCGTATCATCATTGTTATTACTGATAAAAACAGTAATGATTACTTTAATTTTCATTTTTCTCTGTGCTGTATTGCACACTAGAAATATGTTCTGCTTCTGAGATTGTGAATGTTAATGAGAATTAAAAAAAAATTCTAAAATAGCAACTTCCAAAATGGCAAACTATTATTTGGTGCTTATTAATCCATAACATGTTAATACCACCAATATAACCTGGGAATTTGAAAAAATAGCTTCCCATGCTTTGGTTGGATATTATACTCTGGCAAAATGATTGTATTAACCTGTAGAATATTGATTTTGAACCATATATTTTTATGTTTTTAAATTTTAGCCTATCCATTCCCCTGGTTCTGATGTAGCATACTTATTTAGTATAGGTGAGCAAGACTGTAAGATTAGGTCTTTGCATCTGATTTTAACAAAGACAGATTATTTTCGCTATCTAGACAAAGTAGCATGTTTTAGTGAATTGATAGAAGTCTGAGTGAAGAGACAGTTTCAGTTCCAGAATCTGCCACTTTGGATGAATCATTTAACTCTAAATTTTAGTCTCTTTATTTGTAAATTGGAATGATGAGAATAAAACTTCACAGGGATATAGTGTGCTAATGTACATGATATTGCTTGGTTAAACTGTTTCAGTCTTGTCTCTTGCTCATCAATTGGCTCTTCCTTGCTTAGCTCTCTTATTTATCTGGGCACAGCATCAAGATATATAATCAAAGAACTTTAGAAAAGTCCACAGTGTATCTTGAGTAAAATTGAAGTCCTATTAGCATGGAAAAAAGGGGGCCAATAATAGGTAGGCAACCAACATTTTCTGTCAGAGTCATTATGTATGGTCATCACTTAATTGAAAAAATAGTCCTCTACCACTGAAAATTAATATAAAAAATGTAAAAAAATATTTTTATTGAAGTATAACATACACAGAAAAGTTCACAAAGTATCACAACACTCTACATAGTATCACAAAGTGAACATTACCCGGATTAAGGAATAGAACATTGCTATCACTCCTGAAACCCCCTGTGCCTCTTGTCTCCCACCTATAGTAAGCACTATTCTGACTGTTAATATAATTCTGCCTGTTGGGAGGTATTAATTACTTTTTATTATTTATTTATATTTTTCCTTAGTTTTATTGAGGTATACTTGACAAACATAATTGAATATAGATATGAATATTTTGATACATAGACTCATCCTGCCTTATAGGTAATTTGTGAAGTTTCTTGGAATTTTCTATCAATTTTAGTGGAAAAAATTTGCTTCTCTGAGTCCCTGAGTTAATATCCATTTATCTTGTTATAAATTAGTTATCATAACATGATATAACAGGTCAGTGTGCTTTCATTGATTACTCTGTAACATGGCTTTGTAATGTTGTGTTCTGCTTGCCTGCATTCAGTGTTTCTGTGATTTTTGGATATCTAAACCACTCACAAGGCCTTCCTAAGATATTTAGTGCTTATAAAATTGAATCGTTCATGGGAACAAAAGGAGAAAAACAGTAAGAACAGAAATCACTGGGAACTGCATTACAGATGCATAAGATTAGGTGAGGCCAGACTAAACCAGCAAACTGCCAGACTGTAAGGAGAATTAACTTGGATCAGGAACCAACCTCATAAAGTGCAGCCGACCCCCCTGGAGGTCTTCACCTGCAATCCATCATGCCTGCAGGAGGCACTGCAAATCCTAGTTGGTCTTGGCAAATTTGAGAAGGCAAGACCTGGGCTGAAGCAGAGATACCAAATAGCACTCATAAAACTGAAATTTTATACTCAGGCATATTTCAGGGCATGGTTATAATTCTTTCTGTTTCTTTGTATTTTTTAAGTGTTATTAAACATTCATATACAACATCATTTTTGAAAAATGCTAGATGTATTTCAGAGTATGAGTGAACATTACCCGGATTAAGGAATAGAACTATGTTATTAAACATTCATATACAACATCATTTTTGAAAAATGCTAGATGTATTTCAGAGTATGAGTGAACATTACCCGGATTAAGGAATAGGACATAACTTATTCTTTCCTGTGTGTGTATAAATTGTTTATAAGCTTTTTGTCCTTTGTAATGTTACTGGGAACATCCTTGTATGTACATAACCTTTATCAGCATCTCTGATTTGATTCCCCAGAATAAAGAACTATTGAGTGAAGGAATTATTCTCTTTAAAAAATAAATTTTATTATAAATATAATTTATATTCATTGTAGAAAATTTATAAAATGTAATAAAAGTGTAAAGAAGAAAGTGAAAAATCACCCTGCCATCTGGATATAATCCTCACTAACATTTTGGTACCTTTCCCTATGTCTTTTTTTTTTTTTTCTGGTTATATCTTTATGTATATCTAACTTACGGCTGGCAACGCCGCACCTTTGCTTTGCAACAGCAGCGCACCTTCGTAAACTTGCCTTGCCTTTGAAACAGCCGCCATTGCACATATGCTGTATACCTTGCTTATCCCACTTTACCACACCTTTATTTTGCCACATGAAACAGGAACAAGGACTTGGAACGGGCGAGGCGACGGAAACAAATCCGCGCTTTGCATGCCGCCGCCATATACGCGAAAAACGACGCGCCGCAGCAACGCTGCTTGCAAACGGCAACACTCTGCGCGCAGCATGCTGCTCTGCTGCAATACGAAAAGCGAAAGCCATACACCGCAGCCGTGCCTTTTCAAAATACAGCGAAAAAACTGCGCGCCGCCGCCGCTGCCAACGCCTGCCCACCCTACCCCCATGCAAAGTAGCGCTTGCAGCATGCATCCCTTACATGGCCTTCCGCTTCGCCGCTGCAAAACCGCCATGGCAACCAACGGCTGCCTGCGCTTGCTGCCTGCCGCTTATAAAGCGAAATGTGTTTTCACATATTTTTTTTAATGTAATCCTTACTGGTCCTGAGACAGTCATTGTTTCCTTTCGCAAATGAGAAAATTGGGGCTGTAAGCTACCCAAGTCACAGGGCTAATAAATTACAGGGCTAGATTTCATATAAGAGAAAGACCTGTGCGCTTTCTGCTATCATTATGGCTTCCACTAACTACCTCACCTTCAATGCCTGCCCCACCCTTTTATTCCCTCAGTCTTCATGTCCTTTATCTGGACAGCCCTGACCCCCTCTGCCCCACAGATGTGCTACTTTCCTGAAGATACTTCCTCTCATTTGGCAATATCTCATGTTATAGGAAGATGGTCCATAGTGTCCTCTCCTATTCCAATATGTGCACGTGGTCTGTGGTCTGGGTGGCAGGGCCCACCCACAGCCTTTGTACAAGATATAGGAGGTTGGTTATCCGAGCCCAACTGCAGCAGGTCACTGTACAAGACTACCGTGAGCTTAGGCATTTTCAAAAACCCCTCCAGGTACTTTTATTTTTTTTTAATTCTCTGTCTCTAAAATTTCAAAGTGCAAAGTTAAAAAGTTTTTACAGGGAACTCTATCCACCATCTATATCATTTTACTCTGCTTGCTTTATCATATAACTCTCCATCACTTATCCCTCTCTCTATCCACCAGTCTGTCTGCCAAGTAAATCAGAGACATCAGTATACTTCTCCCTAGATCTTTCAGCATGCACACCACTAACTAGAGGTCAGTATGTTTACAGATTGTTCTTTCGATGTAAAATTTACCTGTAATTCTTAAGAGTACATTTGTAAAGTATTGACAAATGCTTGTGCCTTTGTAAACCCTACCCCCTACTAAGATGCTAGAACATTACCATCACCCCAGAAAGCTCCCTTATGCTTCATCCCACTCAGTCCTCACTCTGTACCTGGGCAACCTGTGTTCTTTTTCCAATACAGATTAGTTTGTTCTATTAATATAAATGGAATTATATGGTATACTTTCGTATAGGGTTTCTTTTACTCTGCATATTGTTTTTGTGATTCACATGTATTAGTAGTTCATTTCTTTTTATATCTGGGTAGTATTCCATTATATGAATATGCCAGCTCTTTGGGTTTTTGTTTTTTCTTTTTTTACCCATTCTATTGATGAATAACTGTTTCTAGTTTGGGGACTATTACAAATAAAGCTGCTATGAACATTGTACAAATCTTGGAGGACATAAGTTTTCATTTCTCTTGGGATTGCAGTTGCTACGTCATAGTATAGGTGTATGTTCAGTTTTATAAGAAACTGCCAGACCTTTTCCCAAAGTGGTTGTGCAATTTTATACTTCTACCAACAGTGTATGAGAATTCTGGTTGCTTCATATCTTCACCAGTATTTGGTGGTGTCAGCATTTTTAATTTCAGATATTCTGGCGGGTATGTAGTAGTATCCCATTGTGGTCCCCCATGAATTTTTAGTCTTCATTTCAGTTTGGGAAAATGAATGAATGTAAATAAATAGCAGAAAAGAAGAAGAATGAAGCAAAGTCCTGTCCTGAGATTGTGTACATTATATATTTCATAGCACTGATATACAAATTCTCCAAACTCATCCTTTTCACATCTTCCTATTCTTTTTAGATAGTGCATTGTTCTTTTTAGATTCCTCAGATTCCTTCTTTTGTTCATAATTACTTTAAAGCTTTTTATTTTCTAAGGCTATTCAGTAGTTTAATTACCTAAAGTTCTTTCGTGCCTAGTACTGCTGTTTGTTTTATCTACTGGTTCTGGCCCATGATGAACTTTTTCTTTTGTGTTTTATAATTTTGGAAAGGGAGCTTATGTTAAGTGAGGCTTTATTTCTGGGAATCCTGTCTGGCCTGGCTTAAGGGTGTTTTAGCCTTATAATCCAGGGTTACCATCAGTCTATGACCACTTTCCATACAAAAGTCCTTAATTTGGGGGATCCTGGCGTATAAATTTAAAGAGTAGTATAAATTCAAAGCTCAAATCTATTTGATGATAGGCCCAAGGTTATGAATTCACATGAAGACATTTTTTTAATACTCCATTCCCAGCCTAAGACAAACAAGTTCTTTTGCTAGTGAACTGCTTTTTTTCTAATTATCTTTTCATTGAAGGGTAGGGTAGCACATTGAGGAGCACCATGTTAAGGAGGGAATCTTTGTTTCAACTCTCTTTTCTTGCATTCCTTGACCTTCTCTCCTGTTCCTGTCTACGCTTTAAAACCTGACCTCTGGATGGCCAAGTTAGTAGTGCCCCAGAGGGCCACTGTCCTAGTTCAGCTGCTATAATAAATTACCACAGACTGGGTGGCTTAAGCAGTGGACATTTACTTCTCACAGTTCTGGAGGCTGAGAAGTCCATGATCAAGGTGCCTGCAGATCCAGTCAGTGGTGAGGGCTTACTTCCTGGTTTGCAAATGGCCGTCCTCTCATTGTATCTTCATGTGGTGGAGAGAAAGAAAACTCTCTTGTGTCTTTTATAAGGACACTAATGTCATTCAAGAGGCCTCCACCTTTATGACCTAATTAGTTTCCAAAAGCTTCACTTCTTAATACTATCTCACTGGGGATAAGACTTCAACATATGAATTGGGGTAAACTCAAACATTTAGTCCATAGCAGCTACCATACAGGCTACAGCCCCAAGGCCAGTGCTCTTTTTGTTTTCAGTGCCTGAAGTTCTTTTCCTTTGCACTGAGCCCAGCTGTGCATTGGAATGGATGTTTTTATTATGTTACCTAACAAATATATGTCCTTTATAGCAGAAGGGTTTTTCAAAATTTTCTAGTCCTCCATGTTGCTAGAAGTGAAAGTCTAAGGAATATAAATCGTGATCTTCTGTGATTCTTAGAAATATAAAAAAGTTCGTTATAGACACCATAAGTCTACCAAAAAATAAAGGCACACCAAGCATGCGGTGGATCTTTATGTAAATTTTTTGGATAATGACTTTCTTTGCACTGAGATATACTCTTGTTTTCTTTACAGGGCACAGCTCTGAAGGGGAAACTTAAAGGTGGTGTGCTTTTGAGCATTTTGAGCATTTGGAAGGAAAGCAGACATGTCTTTGGAAGACATTAAGATGAAATCTAGTGACTTCCTGGAGAAGGAGCATCTGGACAGCGGGGGCTTCGGAAAGGTGTCTTTGTGTTTACACAGATCCCATGGACTCGTAATACTGAAAAAGGTGTACACAGGACCCAAGCGCACTGAGTGAGTTGGGAGCAGGGGCGGGTAAACCAAAATATGGGCTGGTGGTAGGAAGCAGTTATTGCACAGATGCAGGAGCAGGCAGTGGATAACAGTGGCACAGGCTTTAGAATGAGACAGACCATGCATGAATTTGGCACACAAGCTTCATCCCTGCAAAGTTGTTATTATCCCTGTATTGCTGATAAGGATTCTGAGGCTGATTAGTGAAAACTTTACAGCTAGTGAATAATGGAAGATAAATGGAAGGAAGGAAATAGAGAAAGAGAAGGAAATTAAGGGTGTGAAGAAGGCAATAAAAAGAAAAGGGAGGGATCAGTGAAGACAGACTTATTTACTTGCTTCACATTTTTGGTAAGGACTAGCTCTAAACATGGAAAAGAAAAAAAGTTTTATTAGCAGTTCCAGAAACCCTCTCTTTGAAACAATCGGTGGAGTTGTTTCACTTCTCCCTCTTCTTGGTTATGAGAGAAGCTGCATTTTTTATTACACGCTCCAGCACAGTCCTTTTTTCAGGCTGTGTTTCCTTGCTGCTATTCATTTATCGTTTGTTCATTTGTTCATCAATTTAACATTTCTTGAGCACTCACTGCCAGTCACTGGGAAGGAGGGATAGAAAGATGAATAAGAAACTACTCTGCCTTCTAAAGCTTGTAGTCTGTGCCTAGCAGAGATCAGTACATGAACAGGCAGTGATAAATGCACTTGCAATGGGATTCATTTAAGGTGTATACTGTGTTTCGGGGGGGCGGGGCCACAAAAGGAAAAGTTAGCCCCATCTTAACAGCACCTTTCCCTCCCACAGGTACAATGAGTCCCTCCTTGAGGAAGGCAAGATGATGCACAAGCTGAGACATCAGCGGGTGGTGAAGCTCCTGGGTATCATCATAGAAGAAGGAAACTACTCTCTTGTTATGGAGTATATGGAAAAGGGCAACCTGATGCATGTGCTGAAAACTGAGGTAGAGAGGGCTTTGCCATTCATGGTACAGGCACAGTGACTTGGGTACTGCTTGTCTGTTGTGATTATTGCTGCTTGTCCTTTTGTAGCTTTGTTGGTGTAAATGGTATCAAATTGCAGTTAATAATCTGTCTTCTCATACAGTCCTTTATAGTATACACCCTTTAATCAATCAATCAGTCAATATTTAATTGTTATCCATTATGCATATACCCCACATCAGACCATGTGTTTCATGAAGACAGGACCTACCTCTGAATTGTGGATCTTAGAGTGGCTGACAAAAGGAAAACGAACAACTGTCTGTAGGGATTTAGAGGAGGGCAAGACCATGCACTGGGGAGGAAAAGTCAAGGCAGATTTAACAAGGGATTGACTTCAGAAAATCTAAAATATCTAGCAATTTACAAATTGGGCTTTCTTGCCCCCCGCTCCCCCAATCCCTGCAGACAGTTGTTCCTGTCTGTTTTGTCAGCCACTCTAAGATCCATAGTTCAAAGATAGCCCTGTCTTCATGAAGCACATGGTTTGATGTGGAGTATATGCATAATGGATAACAATTAAAGATTGATTGATTGATTAAAGGATATATATATAAAGCAGTGGTCTTCAACCTTTTTTGGCACCAGAGACCAGTGCTTCTATGAGAATCTAATGCCTGATGATCTGAGGTGGAGCTGAGGTGGTGATACTAGTGCTAGCGAGCAGCTGCAAATACAGATGAAGCTTCTCTCGCTCTTCTTGCTGTGTAGCTCAGTTCCTAACAGGCCACAGACCAGTACCAGTCCACAGCTGGGGGCTTGGGGATCTCTGCTTTATGAGAAGACAGAATATTAACGATTGTACTTTGATACCATTTAAGAAACTTATAGCTTAAATATAGGACATTAGCAGCAGTGATACTGGATGAGTACAACTTAAAACAGGAAAATAAAAATTGACCAAATAACTCTAAGCATTTTTAAAAGTTTATATGCCTTTTAAGAGAAAGGTCTTGTGCTAGTTGTTCAGGAAGCAGTAGCAAATACACGGACAAATAAAAGGGAACAGATAGGTAAGAGAACAGTGTAGTGTACAATTTTTGATAGACAGCCTCATCGTGTGTTATGAGAACACAGAGGAGAGGCATACACCCCAGCAAGGGGTAGATAGGGAGGGATTCCGGAAGAAAGATGCTTGAGCCAAGGACAAGTAGAAGTTTTGAAGCAGAGAATTAGAGAACAGGTGTTCCAGGCAGAGAGAATGGCATGTGCAAACGAAAGTACACCAAATTTGGGAAACTGCAAATAGCTGGGTTTGGCCAAACCATAGATTGCCCGTGAGAGTGGTGAGATATGACTGTCTTTATGGCATATATTCCCCCTTTTCCCATCTCTTGTCCCCTGACCCCACAACTGCTACAGTTATGCCAATTATTTTAAGTCACAGACATCTGTCACAAATACCTGTGGGAAAGAGAAAAGATAAATCACTGGTATGCATTGTATTCTCATTTGATCA
Organism: Pteropus medius; assembly: GCF_902729225.1. Classification (NCBI taxonomy): domain Eukaryota; kingdom Metazoa; phylum Chordata; class Mammalia; order Chiroptera; family Pteropodidae; genus Pteropus; species Pteropus medius. The sequence continues at coordinate 6,632,695 of NW_024344241.1, read as the reverse complement.
GATTGCTATTCTCCACAAAACTAGATAAGATCAGTTTGATTGGGAGATAAATCATTTGGTACCAGAGGCATTCTGGGGATCAGGCAAAGATAAGGTGCACTAATTGGGGCTCAAGAAGAAAGTCAGAAGGACATAGTGTACGGTGTAGTGTACGGTGTAATGAAGCAGACAGAGGTTTGAGAAGGGTATCTGCTTGCTCAGAATTTTTTTCCCAAGTCCAAAGATATACCATAGAAGAAGGGAAAATCTCTGGCAATTTTTTGTGTAGTAATGATCAGACTATGAATACTGTAGTTCAGCTATATTATGAGTTAAATACTTTGGGGGGATGACTTGGGAATCTAACTTTCATAATTGAAATTTTTTTTCCCTTTTTACCAGCAACCATAAATTTTTAGGTAACAGCCTGTTTGTTAACTAGGGACTATACACCCGTGTGTGTACTCATACAGAGTGAGAATTTATGTTTTTAAGTGTTAAGCAAATCTAAGGTTCAACTAATATAAATAGAAACTGGAATTGTCTACATTAACGTAGATGTTCCTATAACTAGAATACAATTGTGAGAGTGACCTGAGACTCTACAAAGACCTGAAGTACCTGATAACAAATCACAAAATAGATATCAAATTCATTTCAGGATTAATAGCATTATGTTATCTTATAGCTTAATCTTTACATGTTTGTAATCAGTGTGAGCACATTCTCTTGTATTTTTTTTTCTCGTAATATTTTTTCACACACATCTTTCCATGAAATTTTCCACATATTTAATATAGAGTAGAACATCATATTAGTATACCATAGAGAATATTTTTTTTGGTGTATTTATTTTTCCATTCATTCACCAAACAGGCACCATCCTAGGTAGTATGCATATGTCCTAAATAATAATAATTAAGGTTTGTCTTCATGTTGCTTAACTGTACGATATTTTTATATATTACAATATTGTCATGGAAGTTTTATTTTTACACTGTGGAAACACACTATTAATACCCTTAGCACCTGGGATGAACTCTTTCTTCAAACAAGGGCTTGTTTTACAATGTCAGCAAACTTGCAGAGCAAGATAGAAAGCAACCTGGTAACTATACCTCAGGTGCAGACCTGCTACTCTTGAATGAAACAGTTGTTTTGGCCTGTTTAATTACTTTTCCATTTTATAGACTTAATATTACTTGTTTTAGAGCAGTATCCCCCTCTCTGTAAAAGGAAGGATAATTATGGAGACCATTGAAGGAATGCGCTATTTACATGGAAAAAATGTAATACACAAGGATCTAAAGCCTGAAAATATCCTCGTTGATGATGACTTTCATATTAAGGTAAACCGTAACCTAAAATCTTCTTGAAGTTTGGGGTATTTTTAGTTTAATTCTACACTGTAAATCTATTTTTGTACATGGTAGACTCTAAAGGAGGACCTAGCTCAACTTATAACTGGTGATGGTAGTACTGGAAGGCTCTACCAAGGATTCAAAAGGAAGATACACTTGATGGAGTTTATATTTTTTATGTATTTAGTTACTTTCATCTGCATTTTTTATGTTTTCTTCTGAAAACTCTCTTTCCAAAGTAATAAAGGAACAATGAAAACAGATTTTGTTGTTCACTCAAGAGCAAGGTTTAACCAGAAAGATCATCACAGCTAATTGGCTCTGGCAGCAGGAATCCAAGAAAAAAAATCTGAAAGGGGAAGTGGCCTGGGGGAGGGACCAGGAACTGCTTTCGCAGGCATCCCTCTCTGCTAGAAGATTCTTCTTCCGACACTTTCGTTCTAGTCTTAGACGGATTTTTATTTCTGTCTTTAAAGGAAGGTTTCTTCTTTATATTATATTCTCTTATGTTCTGGGTTAGAATCTGTGGTTTTTACACAATTGCATACCAAAATTCATCTCAAATGCTCGGATTCAAGGAGGCAGAAGTGAAACTGTCATTTTTGATTTCTCCTTAACTGTATTGTTCTGTCATTTTGCCCTCTCACTTCACTGTTTGTTTTGTTCTGCCTTTGGTATTTTTTCTCTGCTTTTTTGTCTGTTTTTCTCCACCTTCCCATCCCATCTTCTCTTAGGTTCAGGCTATCACCTCAAAACAAGTAGCAATACAGTCCTTATCAGTGTATCTTTGGAATCCTTGGGAACTTGCATCCATGGTCTTCTGGACACCATTAGGAGAAACAGAAGGTGCAGTACTTCGTCACTGTCTGCTACACAGGTCTACTGAGAAGAAAATACTTTTTTTTCCTAGCTCCAGGAATAATTGAAAAACACGCAGAGTGAGGAATTAGAACAAATATGTTTTGTTGTTGTTCATGTCAGAAATGTCTTCTATTTTGCTTCCTCCCTCCCTTTACAATCCTCCTAGCAAATTCCCTCCTCCCCCGCTTTTTTTTAATTGTATAACAATTGAGATACCAGAATTTCACATGACATTTCTTTGGGGTGATTTTCCAGATAGCTGAGGAAACACAAAGTTACTATGAGTCTGTCTAGACATTACTGTTTTAAACCTATCCAGTGCAACCATTTCTGGAAAATTCACTGTATCTTATATCTGTTGGATAAGCCCGAAATTTAAAGACAAATCTGATTTGCTTATAGCAAGAACATTCTCATTGGTTTGATCTCTTGCAGATAGCTGATCTTGGTGTTGCTTCCTTTAAAACATGGAGTAAGCTGACTAAAGAGGAAGATAACAAACAGAGGAAAGTGAATAGTTCTTCAAAAAAAAATGGTGGCACCCTATATTACATGGCCCCTGAGCACCTGAATGACATCAATGCAAGGCCCTCGGAGAAGTCAGATGTGTACAGCTTTGCCATAGTACTTTGGGCAATATTTGCACATAAGGAGCCATATGAAAGTAAGACATTTATAAAGGAGTGGGATTTCAGTTTTAATACAAACTTGCTAAATGAAATAATGGCCTTTTTTGAAGTCAGTTAATGCTTATAATTGTTTGTTCATTTAATGTCTGTCTTACCCCCTAGACTGTAAGCTCTACAAGGACTGGGACCACACCTGGTTTATTCAGTGCTATTTGCTGAGTATCTGTATACATACTGCCAGGAACATAGTAGGTGCTCAATAAATTTTTGTTGACTGAATGAGTAATCTTAGTTTAGGAATCAGGGATCACAAGACAAATAGGAGCCTTGATAATGCATCTAAGCTTAGGAGGTGCTATAAAATTGCCAGATTCTTCCTGGATGGGAAAACTTACTTGAAGCTTATGAGGACTTACCCTTTCGTACTGCAAGTCATATGCTTCATATATTCATCCATTCACTAATTCAAGAATTAAGTCATTTCATACTTACATGAGTACTTTAATCAGAATTGAGAATATAAAGATGAGAAAGACATGGTTTGTGCAGGAGAACAGATACATAAAGTGTCATTTTTCAGTTTGTTAAGTGCCTACACTAAAGGACATTTTCCTATCTATTCTTGTTTTCATGATTATTACTCTCACTCCCATGGTTTAATGATCATCTCTTTGCCCATGCCTCTCAAATCTCTTATCTCTAGCCCTGGCCTGGATATCCAGTTGTCTTAGATTCATTACATGTAACCAGAGGAACCCTAAAGCAACATCCCTCTAAACAAATTCATCTTCTGCATGCTCTCCCTGTAGCCCACACAGGCTTGTTTCTTTTCTTATGTTCAGCAGATGGCATTACCATCTATCTACTGAGTTGCTTGACCATCCCAGGTTGAGCCTTGGTCATCCCAGACTCAACCTTGTCCCTCATCTCCCACATCCAATCAGTCATCAAAACCTATAAATTCAAAGTATATATATAATTCAATTTACATCTTAAATCCATCTACTTCTCTTTATTACCACTATACTCTATTTAGTTCAAACACTTTATATTTCTGCTACAGTCTCCTCATACACATCCACCTTCATTCACACTGCAGCCCAACTGGCCAGCCCAAAAAAGATGGCTTCCATTCGCATTTCAGCCAACTGGTTGTCCCAAAAGGAAATATGACCATTTCATTCATCTGCTTAAAATTGTCCCAAGGCTCCCTGTGGCCTTAAGCTTAAGTATAAAGTTTAAATTCCTCATTATGGAATAATGGCTCTTTCTAATTTGGCTTTTGCTTCTTTCTATGCCTTTATTTCTTACTTCTCTTTCCTTTGTTAATATGCTTTTATACCGAACTACTCACAATTTCTGGGATACGTTATGATTTCTGGAACTCCCAATCTATTTATATCCTATTTCCCTAGCCCAGAATCTTCACCTCTGAGTCCCCCTTCCCATTCTTTACCTGGATAACTCCCGCTTATTTTTCTGAACTCAAAGCATTCTCTGACCTTCTAGTAAAGATCGTGTTAAGAGAATCCCTTGTACTTATTTCTTGAATGGCAATTATCACTCTATTTTAAGTTACTCATTAATATTCCATTCTACCAGGAGGCAGCTTTCTTGTGAATTCTGTCTTTCAAATACAGAAATTAAAATTCTGTTTGATTATTACTGCAATGGACTATGTCAGCTCCTTGCCACAGGGCTATTCTGTGCCTATCAGATCAGGTATCTATACTAAAAGTGGACCCTAGGCAAAGAGAGATTAATGGCATTGTCCAAGTTCTGTTATCTCCCTGCCTGAGAGGAGCAGGACCTGAAAGAAAGCCTCAACTTAAGCTCCTCTTTGCTTTATAGATGCTATCTGTGAGCAGCAGTTGATAATGTGCATTAAATCTGGGAACAGGCCAGATGTGGAAGACATCATTGAGAACTGTCCAAAGGAGATTATCAATATCATGAAGCAATGCTGGGAAGCGAATCCAGAAGTTCGGCCAACATTTGCTGGTAAGGGCATCTTTTATGACTGCACAATCACCTATGTGGTGATTTTCCTAGTGAGAGGTTGTCAGGAAGTTGCTTTGAGTCTTCAGAAAACTGAGTTCTACTTGTGACTTCAAACTCATATTCTAGATTTCAGTTATTTAGTTCAATGAAAAGATGCCATCTCTCCCCAAACCATGAAGGCACATAACACCCTCTTTGTTATTTTTCATAATTAATTTTTTTAAATAATTTTTTTTATTTTTCAATTACAGTTGGCATACAATATTATATTAGTTTCAGGTGTACCACATAGTGATTAGACATTCATATAACTTACAGAGTGATCACCCTGATAAATCTAATACCCATCCGATACCATACTTAGTTATTACAATGTTATTGACTATTCCTTATGCTGTACTTTACATCATCATGACTATTTGACTATTTTGTAACTCCTAATTTGTATTTATTAATCCCTTCCCCTTTTTCACCCACCCCTCAACATTCCTCTCTTCTGGCAACTATCAGAATGTTCTCTGCGTTTATAAGTTTGTTTCTGTTTTGTTTATTTGTTTACCTTGTTTTTTAGCTTCCACATATAAGTGAAATCATATGGCATTTGTCTTTCCCTGTCTGACTTATTCCACTCAGCACAGTATCCTTTAGGTCCATCCATGTTATTGCAGATGGCAAGATTTAAGTCTTTTCTTTATGGCTAAGTAAGATTCCACTGTATATCTATACCACTTCTTCTTTATCTGCTCATCTACTGATGGACACTGAGGTTGCCTCCATATCTTGGCTGTTGTAAATTATGCTGCAATGAACATATTGACTCACATGTCCCTGCGAAGTAGTGTTTTGGATTTTTTCGGATAAATGCCCAGAAGTGGAATTACTAGGTCTTCTGTCTCTTGTTATAGCTATTGTTTTAAAGTCTATTTTATTGAAATCCCCTTGGCAATATTTTAAGACTTTTGGCATGTATATTCATGAGGATATTGGTCTATAGCTTTCCACTTTTTGAATGATCTTGTTAGGTTTTGATGTCAGAGTCAATATTGGCTTCATAAAATAAATTGAAAAGTATTTCCTCCTCTTCTGTTTCTGGCAGAGAATGTGTATAATTGATGTTAATTATTTAAAAGTTTGGTAGAAACCATCTGCGCCTGGAGATTTCTTTCTTGGGAGTTTTCAAATTATGAAGTCAATTTATTTAATAGTTACAGGGCCATTCAGCTGACCTATTTTATAGCAGAGTAGTTGTGGTACTTTGTATGTTTGGAGGAGATGGTCTATTTCATATAAGTTGTTAAATTTATATGTGTAAAGTTGTTTGTAGTATCCCATATCCTTTAGATATCTGCTGGGTTTGTAGCGATAGTCCCTATTTCATTCCTGATGTTGGTAATTTGTTTCTTCTGTTTTTCTTTGTCTGTCTTCTTTGAGGGTTATCAATTTTACTGATCTTTTCAAAGAACCAGCTTTGATTTTCACTGTTGTTTCTGTGTTTTCTATTTCATTGATCTTATCTTTATTATTTCCTTTCTTCTATTTGCTTTTTGTTTATTTTGCTCTTTTTTTTCCTAGGTTCTTGAAATGAGAACTTAGATTACTGATTTGTACTTGAGACCTTTTCTCTTTTCTAATGTGTATGTTTAATACCATCCATTTCCTTTTCAGCATTACTTTAGTTGCATCCTACAAATTTTGATATGTTGTATTTTTATTTACTTCAGTGCAATTTTTATTTTCCTCGAGCCTTTCTCTTTGATCTATTATTTAGAAATGTGTTGTTTAGTTTCCAAGAGCTTGAAGGTTTTCCTGTTATCTTTGTTATTGATTTCTGGCTTGATTTCACTGTAGTTGAAAAACATTCTGTAAGTATCGGTTTTTTCAAATTTGTTGAGGTTTATTTTATGGCCTAGGATATTGTCTATCTTGGTATATGTTCTGTGGGCACTTGAAAGGAATGGGTATTCTGCTGTTATTGTGGTAGAGTATTTTATAAATCTTGTTTACATCCTATTGATAATGTTGTTGAGTTCTAAATCTTCACTGGTTTTTCTGTGTTTTTTCAATTGTTGAGAGAGAGGTGTTCAAGTCTCCAACTCTAATTGTGAATTTATTTCTGCTTTTAGTTCTATCTTCTTTAGCTTTATATATTTTGAATCTCTATTGTTTGGTACATATACATTTAGGATTGCTAGTTTTTGATGGATTGATCCTTTTATCATTACATAAATGTCCTTTTCTGTCTCCAGTAATCCTCTTTTCTCTGAAGTCTACTTTATTGGATCTTAATATGGCCACCCTGCTTTCCTTTTATTAATGTCTACATGACATATCTTTCCTCATTTTTATTTTAAACTGCCTATAACCATTATATGTGATGTGAGTTTCTTGTAACAGCATGTAGCTGAGTCATTTATTTTAATCTATTCTGCCAATCTTTTATCTTTTTATAAGTGTTTTTTAGATCATTTATATTTAATGCAATTATTGATATATTAGGGCTCATGTCTGCCATTTTATTTTGTTTTTTTGTTTATTTTTCTATTTTGTTTTTTTAAATTCTTTTTGTTTTTCATTTTGTTTTTCTTTTTTTTTTCTTTTTTTTTTTTTTTTTGCTTTCCTGTGGGTTCTTGAATACTTTTTAGAATTCCATTTTTAATTACAGTATTTTTAAGTACAGTGTTTCTAGTGGATGCTGTAGGTATTACATAATCTATACATACATTACACAGTTTACTGTCATTTTACTAGTTTGAGTGAAATATACAACTTTACTCCCATTACTTTTCTCCCTTCTCTCCATGTAATTGCCTTAAATATCTACTCTACATACATTTAGAGCACATCAGTGTTACATTTTGCATCAACGATCAATTATAGTTTAGAAAGTGCAAGAGGAGAAAGAAAGCCTATTGTATTTACCCATATTTTGGATTGCTGTGTTGTGGTGTCTTTTTTTCCGATACTACTATTGACAACGAATATTTCCCTAACTGGGTATCCTAGAATTCAATTAAATTCTGACACTAGTACACCTGAAACTAATATAATATTGTGTGCTGGTTGTTACTGAGTAAAAAAAAATATATAAAGGAAAAAAAGATCACTAATTAAAAGTTTCAAAAAATTTTTTTGACACTAACTACCCAGAGTCATCATCAGACACCACAAGTTTAAGGGCTGCTGCAAGATTGTCTCCATTTCAGACACCAGATGCAAATATGGTGCCTAGGCAACCCACACTTCTGCACAGCTGAATACAAATTTGGGGGTCCTCAAAGCACTTCCTCAAGTTTGATAATTCACTAGAACAACTTACAGAACTCAGGAAAATATTTTACTTACATTTATTGGTGTATTATAAAGGATACAATGCAGCAACAGGCAAATGGAAGAGATGCATAAATCAGTGTATTGTGTATGTGGAAGGGGGCGAGGGACAGGTGCCACAGAGCTCCCATGCCTTCTCTGGGCATGCCACTCTCCTAGTATCTCAGTATATTCACTGACCTGAAAGTTTTCCAACCCCTATTGTTTAGAGATTTCCATGGAGCTTTCATTAGGTAGGCATAATTGATTAAATCATTGGTGATTGAACTTAATCTCTAGTCCCTTTCCCCTCCCTGGAGGTTCATGGAATAGTGCTGAAAGTTCCAACCCTGAAATCATGGGTAGATGTTTCTGGTGACTAGCTCCCATCCTGAAGCTATCTAGCCTCCCTCACCCCTCCAGTCATAACCCATCTCGTTAGCATACGAAAGACATTCTTATCATTTAGGAGATTCTAGAGATTTGGGAAGCTCCCTGACCAGAGCCAACCAAACATGGGGAAAAGACCAAATTTTTTTTTTAAATATACCACACATTTTTTTTCTCCCTCCATGACATTCCAAGGTATCCAAGGTATCTTTTTTTTTTTTCTTTTTATAATTATTTCCTTTTTGTTTAGAGAACTTGCTTTAGCCATTCTTTTATGATGTATCTGTTGGGGACAAATTCTCTTAGTATGCCTTCATTTGAGAATATCTTGAAGGATGTTTTTGGTGGGTGTAGGATTCTGGGTCGATAGTTGGGTTGATAGTTTTTTTCTTTCAGCACTTATACAATATTATGCCACTTTCTCTGTCCTCTATGGTTTCAGCTGAGAAATCCTCTGTCGTTCTAATTGTTTTTTTCTTATAGGTATTAGTTCTCTCTGGCTTCTTTCAAAATTTTTTGTCTATATGTTTCAGATATTTAATTATTATTTCTCTTGTTATGGATTTCTTGGGGTTTATTCTGTCTGGGTTTTGCTCAGCTTTTTAAATCTATAGGTTTATGTCCCTTGTCAAATTTGGGGAGCTTTCAGCCATTATTTCTTAGAGTGCTTGATAGCTCTACTCTCTTTTTCCTTTTCTTCCAAGATTCTGATGATAGAAATACTAGATCTTTTGTTATAGTCCCATATGTCCCTGAGGCCCTATCCATTTTTTTTTTTCAGTTTATTTCTTTCTCAGAAATAAATCAGATTTATTTATTTCTGGATCAGATTGGGTCTTTTCTATAGTTCTGTCTTCCACTTTTCTGACTTTCCTCTGTCCTCTCCATTCTGCTGTTGAGCTCATACACTGAGCTTTTTACTTTGGTTTATTGTATTTTCGGTTCTAAAATTTCATAGAAATTTCTTGTGTATCTTCTGTTTCTTTGTTGAGGCTTTCTATTTTTTTTTTCATTTGTTTCAAGCTTATTCATAATTGATTATTGAAGCATTTTTATTATGGCTATTTAGAAATCTTTGAAAGATAATTCTAACATTTCTGTCATATCAACGTTGGCATCTATTGGACTGTCTTTTCTTCATTCAGTTTGAGATCCTCCTGGTTCTTAGTTTTCTTTTGAAACTGCTTAACAAGTTCTTCTTAACAAGTTATGAGATTCTGGATCATCTTTAAGCCTTCTGTCATAGCTGGCTTTCTCTGACATGGTTTTGGCAGTGGAATGGTTTTGCCACCTTTTTAGTGCCAGGTTGAGGGAAGTCCAGGTTCTCCCCTTGGTATTTTTGACACCTGAAGTCGGGGGGGGCTCCTCATTATTGCTGGTCAGGGGTAGGAGTTTCAGTGGAGTCTGCATGGTCTCCTTGGACAATGCATTGGAGGGGAAAGTCCTGACTCCCCCGTGGCCTCTTCAGACACGTCCCCATTGGGATAACAAAGGGGCATTTTGTTACTGTAAGGTGAGGTTGCAAGTCCAGTCTGCCCTTGTAGTCCACTGACACCACAGGAACGGAGGAGCTCATTACCATCTGTCAGGAAGGAAAGCCCTGGCTTCCTCTTTGGATCTCTCTCACATCTCCCTGGTGGGGGGTGTTGGGGCACCTTGTTACTGTCTCAGGAGGTTGGAACTCTGTGTTCACACTCAACCTTTGCTGGTAATGGTGGGGGTGGAGCAACAGTATTTTCTGTGTCATTTGGCTGGATTGTGGTTGTTGACTAAAGGTTTTCTGCCTTGCTAGGCTGCCCTTTGCTCAGTCTTCTGGCTAGAAAAAGCAGGTTTTTGTTGTGTTGCCAGCCTATTCAGATCTATGTCTGGGATCTATGAGGCAAAAAGAAAACCCAGTGAACTCACTGCCATGTCTTGCCTCAGATCCCAAAGTCCCTAGCTGGTCAGACTTTGTCTTGCCTCCTTTTAGAGTCTCCTTATATATTTACATATAATATCTAGGGGTCCTTGTTGTACTTAGAGAAATAAGAAAAAGTACGTCTACTCTGTTGTCACGAAAGTGGATGTTGTCTTTTTCTTTTAGAGCTCACAGCTCTAACTCTGTATATCAAATCCTTATTATGAGTTTTCCATCTGATAATAAAGCTGATGCCAGAGAGACAGAAACAAAGAGTCTACCCATCCTTATTCACTTGGAGATTAACTCACACTAGAAAGAGCTTTGTGCTGCAGCCAGAGAAACTACATGCTATTAGAAGCCCTTGGTTTCCAGTGTAATCCTAGTTCTTATTCCGGCTACCTAGTAATTAATCTTGTTAGTCTTTTCATGAAAGGCAGTGATTTGGCATTTAAAATTTTATTTTACTGCTTTGTCCACAGATTAAGGTAAGTAATTCAAAATAGAGTACCAGTATTTTAATTTTATTTTAGAAAATATTTAAGAAATTTAAAGTACTATTTTTCTTATATAGGCATCGAAGAAAATTTTAGGCCTTTTTATTTATCTCAATTAGAAGAAAATGTAGAAGAAGATGTAAAGAGTTTAAAGGTAGGTAATATAGCAAATGCTAAAAATGTTAACATATCAAAGCATTTCTATTTTCAATCATGAAAACCATAGCAATATAATTTGATACTGAGATTTGAGGTAAGCTAGCTTGATAACCTCATAAAACAAAATTAGCAATTTTATGCAGCTATCATCAATTTGGCACACTGGACCCATTCTTCCTTCAAAACTAATGAAATGAGAGAAAATATATGTATTAATATGAAAACAAAAGCACAACTTCTCTGGAATAGAATGGAAAGTATTGTAGGTAGATCAGTCATTTTGAGGAATTCTTGAAAGATAGAAATTATATTTTCTGAGACATATAACAGAAAAAGAAAAGCTAACTCAAAACATAATGCTGAAGAAGAGTACTGGAAGGGCAAGTCTTGAGACCATACACAGAAGAAATAGCATGGTCACCTGAGCACTGACAGAGTTATTTGGGATCCACAATTTTGCCAGTTATAAAAGTTGGCTTCTCCTCCTAACTTCCTTGTGTTAAGCAACAAATGGGTGCAGCATCTGCCTCTGCTGAAGCAGTGAGTTTGATTTCTGGGGTCAGAGAGGTAATGTCAAAAACTGTTACCAACTAACCAACAAAGAGAAACAGAGACCTTCCCTACATTCATACTCAGGAAACAAACTACTGTCATGAGTTTTGCAGCAACATACTGCTAGAGTCATGAAAGGGAAACTACAGTGAATAAAACAGTCAAACAATGATTTTAAAATACAAAAAAAAAGGAAAAAATTAGACAATCAAGAATTGCCAGATTTTTACAATATAAAAGAGAGATATTTAATGCAAACTAAGAAAGCATTCAAAAGGATATTATTAAAGATAGTCACTAAGGCAAAAAAAAGCATTACTACAATAATAAATAATATTTCATAATGATAAAAGGTTTAATTCACAAAGGCGATAATGGCTTTAAATATGTATATCCCTCAAAATATACAAAGCAAAAATTGACAGAACTCTAAGAAGAAATAGACGTCCATAATAAAGTTGGAGATTTTAATACAGATTTCTCTTTATTCGTTAGAATAAACATTAAAAAATCAGTAAGGATATAGGAAATTTGAAGAACATAATGAACACATTTGGAAATATATAAAAGATTGCACCTTATAACTACAGAATAGTTACCTTTAGAGACTTTTCAAGAACATACAGAAAATTTTCAAAAGTTGACAGTGTACTGGGAAATAAAACAAGTCTCAACCAATTTGAAGGATTGTAATCATACAGAATGTTCTCTGCTGCATTTCAGTTATGTTAGAAATTAAAAGATAATTAGAAAATCTCATGTGATTAGAAGTTAAGAAACATACTTTTAAATACCCTTTAGGTAAAAAAAAAAAATGGAATTTGGAAAATGTTTGATACTGAAGGCTAACAAAAACACTACATATTAAAACAAAACACACTTTGCAAAGAAATGCTTACTAATATAGTCATATATATATGAAAGGCTGAAAATGAATTAGCCATGCATTCATCTAGAGAAGACAGCAAAATAAACCTAGAGCAAATAGAAAGCAGTAAATAATAAGAGCATAAATTAGTGACATAGAAAAATCAACTAATTAAGATTGTCAAGAAAAACAAGACTGAAATGAATGAAGAGTCATCACTACAGCTCCTGTAGACATCAAAATAGTATTAAGAGGATATTAGGTAAAACTTTTTGATAATTGATTTTAAAAGTTAGATAAAATGGATAAATTTCTAGAAAGAAGTATAACTTTACAAAACTGACTCAAAGTTAGAAAACCTGAATATTCCTGTAACCATTAAAAGAGAGTGAATCAGTGATGGAAATTCTTCCCACAAAAACAATTCCACAGTCAATCAGATTGCTTCATCAGTGATATATACCAAATATTCAATGAATAAATTTTCCCAATATTATAAAACTTTGTCCAGATAATAGAGAAGGAACTCTCCCAGACTCATTTTATGAGACTAGCATAACCTTGATTCCCAAACTTGATAAAGAAGATATAAGAAAGGAAAATTACAGACCACTCACTCACTTTCTATAGATGTGAAATTCTGAATAAAATATAAACAAAGTTATTCCATCAATAGACAGTGAAGGTTGGAAAAGATAAGTGGCTTCACTGAGAAAAGCAAAATGAACTGATTATAGTTTTTCATCCATTAGATTGATAACAGTTTTGAAAGATTGGTAATATCGGTGATGGTGAAAATGCAGAATAGCCAGCAATTTCATGCGGTATTGGTTAAGAGTATGAATTGGTGAAGTTTATTGAAAGATGAAGCATCCATCAAACTTTTAAAAGCACATAACTTTTGCAGCAGTTCCACTCAGTAATCTATCCTATTCACATGTACGCTCAAAAATTTAGCTTCGAGAATTCTTTCCACCTTAGTTTTTAAGAGTAAAAAATTGGAAATGACCCAAATATTTATAAGTAGATATACTAAATTATGATTCATTGAAACTACAGAACACTACCTAGCCATTTATAAGAGGTAGAAACTAATATATAATGATAGAGAAAGATCTTCAAGACCTATTAATGAAAAACTAAGTCAAAACTTAGAGTGTGAGCCTTCAATCTCAAATATATATATTTGTATGTTTTCAGAATATATATATACAATTATCTAGAGAGAATAAAAGGATGTACAACATACTCTGAATAAGGATTACCTCTAGGGAATGGAAAAGAGTGGGAGTTTGAAGTAACAACTTTAATATGTTGTCCTGTGTGATTCTGCATAGTTTGAGTCTTTTAAAATGAATTTGTACTTATATATTTTATGTAATAAATAATATAAAAAGAAAACAATTGCTTTTATAAAACTAAAATAACATAAAGATGCTTATCACATTAAATAAAATGCAATATACAAAATGCTACAAACTCTGTACATAATTAATATCCCTTGTTACTCTCCTTCAAATCACTATATGAGTTCATTCAGGGAATGTTTTGGAACACCTACCTATGATAAAATGTAAATATGACTAGTAAAAAAAAAAAACGAAGGAAATACCAAAATGTTATTTTTTCCTTTGAGTGAAGGCACTATATGTAAGTTTTTTAAAAAATATAATTCCCTACATTTTCTGTATTTTTTATGAGTATTACTACTTTTATAGGAGGAAAAAAATTTTTTTTTTATTGCGGTAAAGATACATAACAAAATTTACCACCTTAATCATTTTTAAGTGTACAGTTCAGTGGCATATTAAGTACATTCACAACTTTCACTAGTATCTATTTCCATTTTTTTTAATCCCAAATAGAAACATTCCATCCATTAAACAACAGTTCTCCATTCCTTTCTCTCCCCAGTTCCTCGTAACCTCTATTCTACTTTCTGTCTCAATGAGTTTGTCTATTCTGGGTACCTCATAGACATGAGACCATGTAATATTTGTCTTTTTATGTCTAGCATATTTCACTTAGCATGGTGTTTTCAAGTTTCATCTATTTTGTAGCATGTATCAGAACTTCGTTTCTCTTTAAGGCTGAACAATATTCCATTGTATGTATATATCACATTTTGATTATTCATTCATCTATTGATGGATATTTGGGGTTTTGCCCCTCTTGTCTATCATGAATAATGCTACTATGAACATTGGTATACAGGTATCTTTTTCAGTCCTGCTTTCGGTTCTTTCAGGTATATACCTAGGAGTAGAATTGCTGGGTTGTATGATAATTCTGTGTTTAACTTTTTGAGGAACCATCAAACTGTTTTCCATAATGGCTGCACCATTTTACATTCCCTCCAGCAATGCACAAGGGTTCCTTCCAGTTTCTCTACATTCTCACCAACACTTCATTTTGTTCTAATAATAGCCATTCTAATGAAGTTCTGTATAACTCATGGTGAGTTTGATTTGCATTTCCATAATGGCTAATGAAGTTGAGCATCTTTTATGTACCTATTGGTCATTTGTATATATCCTTTGGAGAAATGTCTACTTAAGCTTTTTGCCAGTTTTTTAATTGGGTTTGTTTTTTTGTTGTTGAATTGTAGAAATTCTTTATATAATTGAAATATTCATCCCTTAACAGATATATATGATTTGCAAATATTTTTTTCCTATTCAGTGGGCTGTCTTTTCATTCTCTTATTAGTGTCCTTTGATGCACAGATTTTAAGTTTGATGTAGGCCAATTTATCTATTTTTATTTTGTTGCCTACGCTTTTAGTGTCATCTCCAAGAAATTATTGTCAAATCCAGTGTCTTGAAACTTTCTCCTATGTTTTCTTCTAATAGTCCTATAGTTTTAGTTCTTAAGCTTAGGTTTTTGATCCATTTTGATTTAATTTTTGTATATGTTGAAAGGTAAAGATCTAAATTTTACATGTGGATATTTGGTGTTCCCTAACTGAATGGTCTTGGCACCCTTACCAAAAATCAATTGACCATTTATGCAAGGGTTTATTTCTGGATTCTCTGTTATGTTCCATTGGTCTAGATGTCTGTCCTTAGGTCATACAATACTGTTTTGATTACGATAGCTTTGTAGAGTGTTTTGAAATCAGAAAGTGTGAGCCCTCCAAGTTTGTTCTTTTTTAAGATTGTTTTGGCTATTTGGGAAAAATGTGTTGTTGTTGTTGTTGTTGTTGTTGTTGTATTAATATTTACTGTTTGCTAGAACTATGAAATTCCTACCTTCTGGTAGTAATTTTCTGGAACTATTTTCTACTATTTACTAACGTATGTATCTATGCCCTTTATTATAGAAAGAGTATCCTAGCCAAAATGAAATTGTGAAGAGAATGCAATCACTCCAAATGGATTGCGTAGCAATACCGCCAAGCAGGTCAAATTCAGGTAACTTCGATGATTAAAAATCTATTTATCCACTTATTTGTTTGCTCATTCATTCACTCTACTCTCTAAAATACTATTCACAACCATATGAGAAACAGAAGATATAAAATTTAACACCTGCCTTAAAGGAATTTATAACATATTTGAGAGTCAAGATGCCTATATTTGAAATATGAAGTAACATTGAGTTTACCAAAATCATAAAGTATCCTGAACATAAGAGTCCTAATATATCTGATAGGGAGAAAGTGATGGTTCAGGAAAAAGAAGGGGACCTACGTGGAAGCAAAGTACTTGAGAAGGTAAGGGAATAACTAGATCCAGAGTACAAGCAGAGAGGTTGCTCTCAGATTAAAGCAGGGATACTCTTTTCCTTATAACAAAAGGGAAGGCAGAGTATAGGATGTTGAGGCTACTGTCTGTTCATTTGTATGTTCTGGGGCAAATCACTTAACCTCTTAAACCTCATCAGATCACAATTGCTTCTACTCTTATAGGGCTTTTAAAGAATGCAAGAACCCATGGAAAATGATTAGCACAGAGCTGCCGCTCTTATTTTCCAACCCTGCATTACACCAAGGGGACAGCCACCTGCTCTGCTGTGACACAAGTCCCTTTCTTCCTTGGTCATTCCTGTAACACCCTCTTTTCTGTTGCTTGATATAATTTTCCTAGTGCTCTCTCACTGCAAGGCATGGGCTCCTACTTATTACGTATAAAAGAAAAAGGCCATCTACAAAGAGAAATGCTTTGTACTTGTTTTCAAAGTTTTCAGTATGTTTTTGTGAGGTATAGATTTAATATGGGGCTGAGGTGTTATTTCTTAATGTTTTTTGAAACTCTCTCCAATGATGATCATTTCTTCTCAGCCACGGAACAGCCCAGTTCGCTGCATAGTTCACAGGGACTCAGGATAGGTCCCGTGGAAGAGTCCTGGTTTGCTCCCTCCCCAGAGCACCAGCAAGAGGAGAATGAACTCAGCCTGCAGAGTAAACTCCAGGAGGAAGCCAACTACCATCTTTTTGGCAGCCGCATGGATGGACAGACAAAACAGCAACCCAGACAGAATGTGGCTTACAATAGAGAAGAGGAAAGGAGACGAAGAGTCTCTCATGACCCTTTTGCACAGCCAAAACCTTATGAGAATGTTCAGAACCCAAGGATAAAAGGCCTTGCTTCTTCCAGTGCAACCAGTCATGGTAATGCAGTACACCAACCAACTGGGCTGACCAGCCAACCCCAAGTATTATACTGGAACAATGGATCTTATAGTCCACATGGTTTTGGAACAAGACCATTGGATCTGGGAACAGTAGGTTCCAGAGTTTGGTATGGGCCAACTCCAAGCCATATGCCAAGCCTGCATAAAAATCCAGTGCCTGAGACCAACCTACTGGGAAACCTACCCACCATTCCATTCATCTCTCTGCCATCAAGAGGTAAACAAGCCTTTCAGTCACAATCTTATCTTTTTTTTTTTTAATTCTGAAAATCAAACAGTCATTATCTCTGTTGTAGATGTAGACTATAAGGTAACAAAGGACACGTTGTTTAGAGTCTTCAGCTGCCAGGTACAGCTTGCCACCATGGAGTAATCTCCATCATGATCACTTGGCCCAGGCATACTTCACTTTTGGTAGGATTTATTGCAGCTGCCTAAAATTGTTGGTTTACAGGTCCTTTAAACTGGTAGACATCTTCAGCTCTAACCCAAATCACAGTAGTCCCATTATATCCAATTTCTGATGCAAGTGAAAGTATTTGCTTATATTCTTTTACTTGCTTGCTGTTTTCTGAAGATAAGAAATAAGTCTTGGATATTTTTATTTCTTATATAGGCCAAAGACTACCATTTGTGATGAAAACCACATTGTCAGGCTACCATCACCATCATCCAACTCCAGAACTATTTTCATCTTCTCAAACTTTTCGAAACTCTGTACTATTCAAACAATAACTTCCCATTCTCCTTTCTCCTCCCAGCCCCTGGCAAACAACCTTCTACTTTCTATGTCTATGTAGGAACCTCATATAAGTGGAATTATACAGTTTTTGTCCTGGCTTACTTCACTTAGTACAATGTCCTAAAGGTTCATCTGTTTTACAGCATGTGTCAGAATTTCCTTCCTTTTTAAGGCTGAATAATATTCCATTATATGTATACACCACATTTTGTTTATCCATCTGTTGATGGACACTTGAGTGGCTTCAACTTTTTGGCTATTGTGAATAATGCTGCTATGAGCATGGGTGTATAAATACCTATTCAAGACCCTGCTTTCAGTTATTTGGGGTATACTCAGGAGTGGAGTTACTGGGTCATGTGGTAATTCTCTTCTTAATTTTTAGAGGAACCACCATATTGTTTATCACAGCAGCTGCACCATTTCGTATTCCCACCAGTAATACACAAGGGTTCCAGTTTTTCTACATCCTTGTCAATACTTGTTATTTTGTTTTGTTTTGTTTTGTTTGATAGTAACCATCCTAATGGATGCAAGATAGTTCCTCCACATTTTAAAAAAGAAGAATTTACAGGGTGGCAGAGGACAAATAATTTAACATAAACATTTGGAGTAAAGCCCTGCCCCTTTGCTATATTGTATTTTTTATCTTGCTTTCAATTTAGAAACTTACCTGTGTGTTTCTATTCAGATGAGTCTGTAAAATGTTCCATATACAACAGTGCTGGCATTCAGATTGGAGACAATAATTATATGGAGGTTGGCGAAAGGAGTTCTCTGTTACTGGACAGCACATACACGAATTCAAAAGAAGAGTCAATTTCGAAGTACCTAGATATCTTTGGTAAGATGCTCTTCAAGAACCCATCGTGTAGGAACCTTGAACTTTCTTGCTTGTTGAGAAGGATGTAGTGGAATCTCAAATTTCTCTGATTCTCCCTGAAAGTTGTCCCATGTTTCCTCTGTAAAATATCTCTGTAATTTCTTTGTAATTTATTTAGAACGCTGCCTGGAATATAGTAAGATCTCTAAAAGTATTAAATTATCATAATCATCATTGTCATTAATATTACTACTCAGGTAGGAGAGAGAGCTCTCTCAGGTCCTCATCAAACGGAATTCTGTAAATAGTAGGAGAATATGTCCTCAACAGCACCTCTGTGATAAAAATGAGGGCTTTCTCTTATAGAGTTCTTCTATGCAGGCTCATAACATTTCTCCCAAAACACAATGTGAGAGAAGCAGTCATGAGGCCAAAACAATAGGATTTAAGAACCCAGCTTTCTGATTAACCCTAGGACTGGCAAATGTTTTCTGTCAAGGTCCAGATAGTAAATATTTGGGGCTTTGCTGACCCTGAGGTCTCTGTTGCAACCGCTTAACTCAACGTTGTTGTGCAATAGCCATGGAAGATATATATATGTACATGGCTGTGTTCCAATAAGATTTTGTTTACAGCAGGCTAGATTTGGTCCACAAGCCAGAGTTTGCCAATCCTTTGTCTGGCCCATTTGAAGGATAGTCTTTAAAATACCTAAAACAGAGGTTCCTAAATTTGGAGGAGACAAGGGTATCTTTGAGAATCTGATAAAACTCAGTTTTCTCTCCCTCAGAGAGGTAGTGACGGAATTTAGCAAATATCTTGGGAGATTTTTTGGACTGCTGACATTCATTGGTAATGACGAAAAGCTGCATTGTGGGGAGCTGAGGAAAGAATGAGGGTTGAGATGCCTTTTTCCTTATATGCAGCTTACTGAGGCAGGATGAGAATTAAGGAATATGGTTTGTTCGCGGTGGTTATTTTATCCTTTGGTTTCCTTTTATTACTTTTTTGGTGGGCTAAGGGGAAGGATCCAGTAGAAAGAGAGATTATGGCTGTAGGAGAAGAGAGGACAGTGGTTAGATAGGGGAAGGACGAGTCCAAAAACAGACCTTGGAAAGTGTAGATGCCTCATCCCTTAAAGACAAGGGAAGACGTGAGTGAATAGATTCACACTTAGTGGTCACAGTTTCCTTAAGTAAGAGGAAAATAAACTGATGGGTGAAAGGGATCAAGAGTTGAATGACCTTAATTCTGGCCAGATGTAGGTGGAAAATGACCAAAAGGAACAAAAGTGGTGTTTTCCGCCTTTACATCAGGAAAGTCTACCATAAACAGGACCTCTGGCTAAAGTTATATAAAACAGCCTAGTAGGCAGAGGTTTTGTTCCCAAAGCCATCAGCTGTGGCTCAGAGGTGCATCTGCTAGGAAGAAGAGGTTCCCTATTCTAATTCATAAAGATTCCAGTGGGCTAGCAGCCATGGAAAGTATCATCCAGTGAGTCAACAGCTATGTAATTAAGAAATTATCTTTTTCACTGTAGTGC
Organism: Pteropus medius; assembly: GCF_902729225.1. NCBI lineage: Eukaryota > Metazoa > Chordata > Mammalia > Chiroptera > Pteropodidae > Pteropus > Pteropus medius. The sequence goes on along the minus strand of NW_024344241.1, from coordinate 6,612,452 downwards.
ACACGTACTCTTCACTTGATAGAGGTTCAAATGGGTTACAGCTTGATACCTTCTTCTCTTTTCTTTTTGGCAGGTAATACTACTAGTCTGACAGATAAACACCTGGACCCAGTCAGGGAAAATCTAGGAAGGAGCTGGAAAATATGCGCACGTAAATTGGGCTTCAGTGAATCTCAGATTGATGAAATTGACCATGACTATGAGCGAGATGGATTAAAAGAAAAGGTTTACCAGATGCTCCAAAAATGGCTGATGAGGGAAGGCAATAAGGGGGCTACAGTGGGAAAGTTGACCTATGCCCTCTACCAGTGTTCAAGAATAGACCTTCTGAACGCTTTGGTATGCATCAGCCAGAACTAATTCTAGAAGGGGCTTTGGCAGCATGGAGTAAATCACTTAATGAGTAATCCACTGAAAGTGTGCTGCTTCAGATCATCCAGAATTCTTTCCTCACTGATATGGGTTCTGTATCTGCATAAAAGTCATTTCCTGCAGCTCACAACTGGAGAATGGTGAAAAAATCTACAGCAAACAACCCACAAAACAGGAAGACTTGTTAATGGCTGAGCCCCAACCAAAAAAGCCTAATTGGGTTTTGAAAGGGAAAGAAGAGAGATTTGAGGACAATCATTTAATTTCGGTTCTTCCCATAACCTTCATTTATGCTGTTCATTCAGTTTCCTGGACTTTGATTTGAGCGAGAAAAAAATTCAGTGAATGTAAACTAAATCAACTTTCTTATTTTGTGTTCTCTTCTCTACACAGACTCCTGTTATAATGAAAGTACAGAAAAATTCTAAGTTCTCTTTATTTTTTTTTTTTTGTGTGTGTCACAACTACAGTTTATTATAAATTATAGGACCTATTAACTTGAGTATCAAATGCTGTATCAGTCACTACAGGCTTCAAGAAATGCATGCAATCTTCATAAACTAACTAAAGAGATTTTAAGGAGTACTAAGAAGGGGCAAAAAAAAAAAAAGTGAAAATATCAGGTACTTGTTGCAAGAAATTACTAATTGTGACAACTACAAAAATTCTTGATTAAAATTTTAAGTTCTTGCTTAGCATTCTGATACTTTATTCACTTTCTCAACCTGTGTGCCCAGAAGAGGGAGCCAGGTATTAAGGGAATATTCTCTTCATCCCGGCTATGACTGGAACCTCAGGGCTGATCACTGTTGAACAGCTTCTTAGTTTACCCCAAGATACTGTAGAAATATTTTCATTTTTTTTTTTTTTCTGTGAGTGATGATGTAAAAAAAAGATAGATTTGGAGTTGGGTTGTTATGCCTCTAGCACTCAAACTTTCAAAGCCCACCTGAAACTCAGGAAGAAACTAGAAGACTGCAAGACTGAAGTCAACTGGACCATCGGGATCACTGCCAGCACTTTGCTAAACAGAGAGGGTATGCTGTTGTGCTTAGCCTTCCCAGGAGGAAAGGAAAGAAGGGTGCAGTGTGGGCAATCTGGCTGTCAGAACAGATTCTAGTGTTTGGTGGGTGATAACAGTATTGTTGGTCTGACCCGAAACCTCCAGCCCCAGCAGACACACACACGCACCCACCCACCCACCCCAGAAGTGGGACTGTAAAGCAGAATTTCTCAACCTCAGCACTGTTAGCATCTTGGCTGGATGCTTCTTTGTTGTGGGGGACTCTCCTGTGCATTGAAGGTTGTTTGGAAGCAACCCTGGCCTCTACCCAGTAGATTCCAGTAGCACTATTCTCCCTGTCCCCCATCCCCAGTTGTGACAAAAATTGTCCGATGTTCCCTGGAAGGGCAAAATTGTCTGCGTTGAGAAAAGCACTGCTATAATGAACCTCTCAGTTCTCTTGCCGCACGTATCTAGGCTCAATACTTAATTGCCACATAGCATTAGATTACATAAACCAAAAGGAAGACTGGAGGGGAAAGGGGTCCCCTGCTAGCAAGCAGGGGCTGGATGATTTTTTTTCTAAATGTATCTCTTGTACCTATGTCCTAGCAGTGTTACTAAAATTCCAAAGAGATTGATCAATGTTAAGAAGCAAAAATGGAAAGTATTTTAATGGACTTTTTAAAAATAAAATTTTGTACCTTAGATATAAGCCATTGAAATGTGTGTGTTTGTGGAAATCAGAGTTTTTAACTTTCCACTGTGACTTTACCACTTGGGTTGGCAGTTCATGTACATATTCCGCTTTTCACCCAACTATTGACAAAACAGGAAGTTGATGGTAAAAAGAGGAGAATCTTCTGGACAGGGCATTTTGTCTCTCAGGATGAAAGCTCACTGCCCTGAGAGCCTGTAGCACTACTGTTCTCTGAACATAGCTAAGAGGCCTATCTTTCAGCCCCTACTCTCTAAAAACTGGGCTGAAAAGAGCCAAATTTGTTTCTGATGAGTTCAGTACAAGGCCGAAGTACCACGAAAACACTAATCTTGGGCAGGACTATTACAATGGAAGGGGTCTCTTGGAGGAGAAATAATGAAATAGGCAAGAAAGCTGTTGTCATCTCGAATAATTCAAGCCAAGGCTAAACAGTAGCCACGGATCTGCCACTTATTTCCAGTTAAGGTAAGGCATAATGGTAGTCAGAATTAAAGTAGTTTTCTCCACTGAATATGCAATTTAGAGTTATAACCTTTATAAGGCTTGAATTATATGGTCTTGAAAAAAACTTTAATTGTGGTAGAATACACATAAAACTTACCTTTAACCATTTTCAACTGTATAGCTCAGTGGCATTAAGAATCCTAACATTGCTGTGCTACCATCACACCATACTTCAGAACTTTTTCATCATGTAAAATTGAAACTCGGTACCCATTAAATACTAACTCTCCATCTTCTCTACCCCCAGTCCCTGACAACCACCACTGTACTTTCTGTATCTATGGATTTGAGTACCTCATTTAAGTGGAATCATACAGTGCTTGTCCTTTTGTGTCTGGCTTTTGCCATTGAGCCTAATGTCTTCGAGGTTCATCCATTTTGTAGCATGTGAGAATTTTCTTCCTTTTTACGGTGAAACAATATTCCATTATATTTAGACACATTTTATTTATACCTTTGTCCATTGATAGGTTGCTTCCACTTCTCGGCTATTCTGAATTATGCTGCTATGAACATGAATGTATAAATATCGAGACCCTGCTCTTAATTCTTTTGGGTATATGCTCAGGAGTGGACCTGCCAGATCATATGGTATTTCTGTTTAATTTTTAAGTAACTGCCATACTATTTTCCATTGCACCACTTTACATTCCCACCAATGATGCACAGGGTTCCAATTTCACCAACACATTAACGTCTAGGTTTTCTGATAATTGCCATTCTAATGGGTGTGAAATTCTTATATTCCCATCATCTGTAGAAGGAAATGCACCCTCCCCTCCCAACTCCACCTACCCCACAGGAGCCTTGACTGGCATCCCACTCTTAGAGGGAAGGGAGCGTCCTCGCCTCCCTAAAGTGCCAGGTGACCTAGCGAGGGACGGGATAGAGCCAACGGGGACGTGCCCCTCCGGAACTAGAGCTGGCACCTCAAGATAAGATGACCTGTGCGGGGGTACCCGTGGGGCCCCGAGTCCCAGCTCTGTCAGAGATCAGCGGGGACACGGCTGGCTACGGCCAAGAGTCCAGCTGAGGGAGCCCAGCTGACCGCGCCCAGGAGGCCGGGCTCCAACGGCCCGGCGCATGCGTGTTGCCAGGCGGCGCGGCGCAGCCTGTAGGCCTCGGCGCACTCGCTCTCCTGGCGCTGGCGCTACCTGAGACCATGGTGACAGTGCCTGGTTGCCGGGTCATGCAAGGGCTGCGGCTCCTCCGCTCGGCGCTGAAATCCTGGACCTACGTTCCCGCGGCCGGGACAATGGCTGCGTTCGGGTAATGGCGACAGGCGCCCGCGTCCGCGCGCGCGCGCGCGGGCGCGCGCTCAGGCTGGGAGAGGAGAGGAAGCTGCGGGAGGGGCTCAGGCTGGCCGGCGGCCGGGCTCCGGGTGCGGGCCGTGGGCGCGGCCTCATCGCCCTGTTTGTTTATTCGTTCCTAATAGTTTTAATAGTCTTTTTTTTTTAATTCATGTATATTTTTATTTTTTTTTAAATGTCAACAGGTATCTAGGTAGTGCAATTATGGGCCGTGTGTCCTTTTTCATACTTCTTCGGATGGAAAATTATTTTTTAAATAAACGCCCTTTTTTAATCGTGACCGCGCCTGGGGTGGCTGCGCGTGTGGCGGTGGAGTTGATCTTCCTCTGTCTGTCACTTCTGGCCTAGCTATTCAGCCATGTTTCAACTTCAGTTCTGTGACTCTGGAACCGTAAAGGGTTTGGGCAGTTGAGCCCAACTCCTTCATTATGCAGACGAAAGAAACCCAGGGAGAAAACGTAATTTGCTTAGTCACAGACACACTCACGACAGTGATTAGAACCTCAAGGCCCTTATTCTTAGTCCGATGCACTTTCCAGGGTCTTCCGACCTTCAGACATCGGGGCAATCTCTCATTATCCAAAACCAGCCTGAGAATGTCTGTGACCTATTAGCTGTCATAGTCAGGAGTCCCAAGTCCGGGAGTCTTCTCTTTGCTGATCTCGAACTTTAATGTGCAGAAGAATCACCTTGGAACTGGAAAACTTTAATTCCTGGGCCTGACTCCCAGAGGTTCTGATGTTGTAAGTCTATGGAGATGCCTTTTTCTCTTTTGACACCCTCCACCTCCCCCCAGCACACACACACTTTGTGATAAACTAACAACAAAAACGGTTAATCTCTGACCCACTGTCTTAAAAGCGGGTGCCCATGGTCCCAAGAGATACTAGGCAGAAAATGTGGATATTGCATCATGAAGCTTGCTTTGCTTTATTCCCTACATACCTACCTACGCACACATACACACAAACATCCACAGCGCATATTATGCAATTAACTATTGATGGGTAAGTTTCCTTTAGAACTAGGAAGAAAAGTCAAATGCTAGTTAGGTACCTGGTATTTAGAACCTAACTTTATCTAATGTGGAAACTTCTCATTTGAAAACTTAATTTGGTAGAAGGAGAAAGGAAAAATCTGACATTTTTATATTGCGACTGACTAGTTCTTGAGTTTCATGATTTAGGTTCTTTTTTATTAGATCTTTGAAGAGAGTTTAAGGACTGTTTTGATACAGATGGAAAAATACGTTAGTGTCCTCAGCAGTGTAAATCAACACTGAAAAATGGTGATTTATCCAGTTTCCTGTTTGCAGAAAGGGATTGAAGTAAAGTTACTGTGGTCGTAGTGATATCAGAGTTACAATAGGTTATTTAATGATTGCAGAAAGGCCCATCTATTAGCAATGCAAATCATTCTTCCTAAAATATCTCTGAAAAACAGATTTCTCTGCATTTTGAATTGCCATTTTATAAATGCAGTTGCAAATTGATATGACATGTAATGGGAGGAAACAAGCAGTGATTTTGGTTAATCCGGAAACAAAGCTGCAGTCCAGTGTAAGGTAAAAGTACTCCTGTAAAACCTTTGGTTCAGGACAGCCAGGGCCCAACCTACAATTGAGTTGTGTTCCAAAAAACTTGTTTTTAAATCTGTTGTTTGGAACTCTGACTCTTATTTCATAATCTGTAAGGTGGTTTGTTCCAGGGCCAGTTTAAAAAGGCCTCTTCTACCTGGAATTGCATGTTACATACAGTTGTGATGTTAATAATTTACAGAACCTGACAACCTGCCCGAATAAAAATGTTTTCCGAGTTCAACCTTGGGTTGCTCTGCCAGAGAATCAGACTCTCCTACCCCTGGTGCCTGCCACCAGCTTCTCTCTGGCAGTCAGAGTGAGTATGGCTCCAGTGCTGGAGCCCTGTTGGGGACTCTTCAGCTATGAGGTTACAGAAAAAACATGGCTTCTGGTGTTCAAACAGCTACATTGCCACTTCATAGCTACATGAACATAAGCAAGTTACTTACCCTCTCTGAGCTGCATGCCTTGCAGAATTGTTCTGAGGGTTTGAGACAATGAATGTAAAAGGCCTGGGACATAATAAGAAATAATTAGTAGGTAAAATTAGTAGTGGCACAAATATGAATATCTAAATACTAATACAATGTATGAAAGATGTAAAATTATGTCATCAAAATTCCCGTAAATCTATGCCTGGGGGTAACTTTATCGTAGCCAATGGTTACTTTAGAAAAAATATACAAAAGAAAAAGCCAAACATGCAAGATATAAAGGCTATGTAGGACTTTCAAAGTGAGGATGTATCTTATTAATAGCCCCTATTTTTATTTCTAAGCAAAGTGTGGAAGTGCCAACGGCTCTGGCGTCAGGCAATCAGATTCTCATCTTGACTTTGCAATTTACTAGCAGTATGGGGCAAATTACCTAAACTCTCTAATCCTCAGGTTCCTCTGAGGTAAAATTAGGTTAAGTATAATATACGTCACATAGAAAAAATGAGTAAGATAAACTCTTAGCAGAGTGCCTTATTTAGTTTAATAATTAAACTAAATGTTACTTTTACTTTAATTATTTTCCCCGAACTGTTACATTCTAACCTCCCCCCACAATAAAGGCTCACTCTTTGAGGGGAGCAGCTCAGCCTCCTCAATCAGGACCTGAATGCAGGTGTATTGCTCCAGGCCTCCTGCCCTTTCATAAAATTGCCTGTCCAGCCTCCTAGAAAAAAGGAGTCAAGGACAAATACCAGGTAAGACAAGCTTTTCTAGCTGAGCATGCCTTCCTACAGGCTGTTTTTAAAAGGGAGATAGGATTTTTTTTCTCCTTTAAGAAATTAACTCAGTACAGTTATTTTTAACCTGGGTTACCTATTGGAATCTCTTGGGGATTTAAAAATATACAGATACCTGGATCGTACCCCAGAGATGTTGATTTAGTGCAGTCTGGGCATCCAGAGATTTAAAAGTTTGCCAGAAAAAAAAATATGCATAGTTATAATAATAATTAAAATTTATTAGGCACTTAAAAGAAAGTTTGCCAGATGTTTCAAATCTAAGTTTTAGCTCCACTGATATAGTGGGAGTCAGGAAATGCTCTCATAAAAAGGAGCTGAGTGGGCATCCTTGTAGATGTTGGTGAGGTCTTGGTGAACTTGGTGGTGTCTAACGCCAAACCCACCCCTCTTAACCCCCCCCGAGTCTCCTGTATCCCTCTACTTCTCTATTATAGTACTTGGCAAACTGTATACTACCTGCTGCTTGCAGGTTTAATTATCTGCCTTGCCTGCTAGCCTCTAAGCAACATGCCTGCCAGCCTCTACACCCAGACAAAGTAGATGTTCAGGAAATACATGAATGAGTGAATAAATAGTACAGTAGGGTCTTGGTGTTTTAGAAAGTACATGCCAGGGCTCTACTCCAGTCACTGAATGATGGTCTCCCAGGGTTGTCCTATGCAGGTATATTTTTAACTTTCCATGGGTAATTCTAATGTACACATCTGGTTAAGAACACCTGGGTTAGAGAAGCGATTATTAGGAGGGAGAAAGTGATGGAAAAGACATTGATAGCCCCAAGGGAGAGGGATTCATTTTTGTTCTTTAAAAGTTCTGAACTTTTCTATCTTTTTTTTTTCTACCTGAGAGTTTGTAAAATTTGGTATCTTGAATGTGGTTCATGTAATAAGCACATATTGGGGGCCATTCAAGGCCTGATCTCTGCAGCTGATTATCTTGCACCATACATATAACAATATTTATGTAAGACCTGCCTGCCGTCTAAAGGGCCCCTTGATAAGGTAAAGAAAAAATGCTATACCCATTTCAATTATATTTATGTTAAAATCATTTAATAACTATTATTTTTAAAAATAAACTTTTTTTCTTATACTTGAAATTGCGTTTGATTTGCTTTTGTTCATAAGCAGTCCTCTGTCCTGTTTCCCCAAACTAGAGACCAATGAAAGGTTTTGGCAAGCTCCATTAACCCTAAGGGATAGGGTGATGTGAAAATGACGGGTGCCTCTCCTGTGACTCCATACAGGGTGTTGATGACAAAGCACTAGGGACACATCTTTCCCCTTAGCCTTAGCTGCAAACCCTTTAACTGTTTAGCTTCAAAATATGCTCCTTCTTTGCCCCCACACTCCTGCCAGGCTGAATTCTGCCTTGTTCCCACATATGTCTTTTGCTCCTGGGCCTTTGATCATACTGTTTCTTCTAGAATCACCCTCCCCACCACATTCTTGGAAGTTCAACATCTCAAACTCTACTTTCGCACTCTTCTTCAACCCTGACATTGAGTTGCCATTATGCCCAGTTCTAGACTTTCTGGTTTTATTTCTATATTCTTATTAGGCAACTGAAAGAATATGAGATAGGGAATAATAATAATAAAGTTGGAATGGGGAGTCAAAACATAGACAGCAAAGTACAGAGGGAAATTAGGTTTTTCGCGAAAGAGATTTTGGAATGATCATGAAAGCAGAAGGAAAGGAAGCTTGCATAAGCCAGTGCCCTAGGGCTGATTCCTGGGCTCCTGGAGAGAGGCAAACAGAATCAAGTCAGCAGCACTCACTGGCTTGGACATTGAGAAAGTTGGCTTGGTGGGCTGAGGTTCCTCTTATTGTACGTAATATCTTCACTGTACAAAATGACTTTTACAAGCATATCCTTGACGCAAGAAGGGGAGCCCCTCAGAAATAGTTAGGGAACAGGAGTAATAAAGGTACACATACTCACTAACATGAGCTGTGCAAATGCTGGTCACCTATATTTGGGGAGATGCTTCATTCCTGTGTGGTGAACACAGGAAATAGTAATAACTTTTGCTCCAAACATGTACCTCAAGCTTTTCTTTCCTCACTCATACCCTACCCTTCCCTGCGGGTTTGCAAATCAGTCTTTGTGTCTTTATCTTTTCTCCTACTAGACTGTGAACAAAGCAAATGTGTCAGTAAACAAATGTTTGCTGAAATGAATATTAGTAGAGTATTATTTGCTTTTATCTTGCTCCTAGAGCCATCTTAACAATAAAAACGAATTACTCAGAGAAATTAGACATTAATAATAGGTAACTTAGCAGTGTCAGTATGACACTACCATTGCTCAGTATGGCTTTATTATTAATCCTCCCATAATATTTCTGTAGATAATGTGCTTATAGATATGTCAGGCCTTGTCACCTACCAATTCTGTCATATATTTCTAGAAATTGTATGATGTTTAAAACAATGTGCCTGTATTCAACACATTTGTTCCAGCATCTGTCCGGGCATACCATAATGTCTCTCCTGTCACCCAGCCATCTGGGAAATTGGTGGGGAGGCTGTTAGAGCCTAACACAGGGGCCTTTGATATGCAATTTTCTGGTATATCCCAGCATAGTCATCTCAGAGCTTCTGGAAAAGCAGCTGAGGAGGGGTTAATCAGAGCATAACACCTGGTACAGCACACGCATCATTCAGTTAGAACAGACCCTACCTAGCAGTAGCCCTGGCTCAAGACCGTCTCCATGCCAAGCATGTGCAGTTAGATGCTGCACCACGGGAGGTCTTTGTGCCAAGGAGGGTTGGTGACAGGAGGAGGGCTCTTGAGCTGAGAGCTTATGGACCCAGTTATTTAACAATCAACACAGAAATATCTCAATATCTTAAAAACCAGTCTGGCCAATCAGTGTAGTTGGGCATTCCTAACTAGAGTCCTTCTATAGCTGGCTAGGGAATGTGATGAGCCATATGCCTAAAGGACAGCCTTGAGATCAAGACCTTCCCTGTAGATTCCTGAGACCAATTTTATGTTTAGGAATGGTGCCAAGGCAGCTGCAGGTCTAGGTAACTCCCCTAGACCTGCTAAGGGTCTGTGCTGTTGATGCTCAGCCTCGCATTTCATTACGTGGAGCTCCCATGTCAGCCTGCCCTTTGGCACCACTGGCTTCCAGCTCACCAGGCCTGTGCGCATGGGCCTGTAGGGCCATTGACTTGAGCAAGCCAATCAGTACTTTTATAGGGTAAGCCTGAGCTGCTCCTGCAGGATATTCAAACATGAAGATACAATCCAGATCTGCAGTCTAGTAAGGAAGATACAAACCTATGTCCTTTTTAGGTTTGGAAAACTGAAGCACAAATCAAAATAATCCAAGAAGACTGAGAAGGGTACTAGAACTGACTCGTGTATATAAAAGGGCAGTTTGGTCATATTACTTTGGCACCACTAAATAATAATTTTCCTTTGGGGATGGGGTTTTTCTCTTCTAGTACCTCAGTAACCTCTGCCAAAGTGGCTGTGAATGGTGTCCACCTGCATTACCAGCAGACCGGAGAGGGCGAGCATGCAGTCCTGCTGCTTCCTGGAATGTTGGGTCTGGAAGGTTTTAATGGAATGTTCTTGCATGCTGTGTAACCTATGATGCTTTCACAATAGTAGTTGCCAAATGTTGATTATTAATTTTAGTGCTTTGCTGAAATGCTCTAAGTACTGTTTGCTACAATCAACTTTCAGTGATACAGAAAGATAGCTTTCTGCTATATATATATTTTTTGTTCCTTTAAATACTTGTTTTTTTCCATGCAAGCACATTTATAGTTGCCTACAATTTGAGAGGATGACAGCAGTCAAGGAAAGGGATGTGGGAAGAAGGGATAGATGAAGGAAGAAGATGAGTGGGTGACCAACCATCCCAGTTTGCCTGGAATTGAGGGGTTCCAGGATGGGAGACTTTCAGTGCTGAAAGATGGATTGATTTCCTTGTTGTAGTTGACTATATGTTTAATTAAAATAAGAGCTAAGAACAAAATTGAATTTAAAGGCTTTTTGAAAACCCAAATTAGATTGGTATGAATGGAGCATTGTAAATCCTGCTGGATCTCAATCTCATTTTACAGAAAAGAAGTTGAGATGTAGAAAGTTTAGGGGGAAAATTTCCAGTGATTCCAGGACATCGCAAATTTGGTTTTAAGAGTTTTAGCATTGAGTCGTTACCAATATATACTATCTCCTTATGATTTGCTTCTTTCTCCTAAAATTTTTCAGTTACTTGATGGTTCCACCTGCCTGATCTTCACTTGATTGTGGTACCATTGTGGCTACTGAGTCATCCTTATCTAGATAGTATCATTTTTTCCCTTAAGCTATTGTAATGAAGGAAGACATTTACTCCAATGGCTGATATAGAGCCACAGTTATCTGTAAAGCAATGAACAGTTTACCAGCTTAGATTTCCATTATTTCAGTATCGCAATTGTTCAGGTATAAAAAACTTTTGACAATTTAATTTTTGTTTATGTAAAACATTAACCTGATTCAAAAATTAAAAAGTTAAACACTGAAATTCTCTCTCCCAATCCCCTGACCCAAGCACCCAGTTCCCCTCTCCACAGGCAACCAGTGTTGGTATGTTTTCTTGTCAAGTATCATATAATTGTTCCTTAAAAATTTTTTTTAATGTTCTAGTATTTTTTGCATTGGTCTTCAAATGTATACCTGTGTGCCAGGAAGCAAGTGTTATTTCTGAAACTGGTCTTGAATTAGACTTTTCTTTTCTGGCCTTCTCACCTCCTGCCCCTCCTTCAGGGTAGTTCCCATGGGGAAGTGCCTCCAGTTCCAGGACCATAAGAGAAGTTTCCCATGTTAGAGCAGTAAGCATGAGCTTGAAATCCATTTATGTTTTTGACTTGGGTTTTCTGAATTGTATACCTGACGTTGAGAAAGGCATATCTCATCAGGAACATTGATGGTCCTTGATAATGTTAAATGATCCTGCACTATCTTGAAAGACATTTTCTGATAACAGTTTATCAAGCAAGATGTGGCCTGACCTATGAATATTCAGAAACCAAGCAGACCTTAAAAATAAATTGCTGACTTGCCCCCGGACTGGACTCCTTGAGAATCTGGCTTTACATGCTGCATGCAATGGATGTGAGCATACCACAGAGAACTTTCTATGTGCACACACTGGGGACTGCCAGTCAAGTCCACTACTGGCTTGTTAACACATGCTGTTTTGTAATGTTTTACTGAAATAAACTAATTTGATTTCTTCCACACCCTACCCTCCTCCCTTATTTCCATGTTTAGTTTTATGATTTCTAGTTATATCCCCCACCCCCAATATTCAGGGCTATTCACATTAGCTTAGCAAAAAAAAAAATGAGATTTTAGAATTCTGCTTTGAATAACTTGGATCGAATCTCATAAATTTCTCTACAGATATTAGGATCTCTCTCACTTGTAAGTCACTTCTTAAAAAGAAAGAAAAAATAACCCAGAATCATATTTATTTCTGAGCAGTTTCATAAATTCTTTTTTAATTCTTTTTAAAAAAATTTTTAAAGGAAAATAAAGCAGAAGAGTCATCAAAAGTGCAGGACTATAATAATAAAAAAGGACCAAATGAAAAATCAGAGCCTCTGTCTTTCTCAAAGTAGCCACTAGGGGGAGATAAGAGGCAGGTCTGAGCTCCACCAGGAAAGGAAGTCAATCTCCCAGTACATGGATTCCATCATTGCAAGCTTCTTTGCTGATTACATTCTGGTGTCTAACTTTGAGTAGAAACTAGTTACTTTGTTTTAAGATTGTACTTATTTCTGTTTTAACAGTAATGTGTTTGAAACAATGAAAGCATTCTCCTGAATTAACCAATTGGCTATTTTTAGGAAGTGGAGAGACTGATTTTCAACCTCAGATTAAGAACTTAAATAAGAAGCTCTTCACAGTGGTTGCCTTCGATCCTCGAGGATATGGACATTCCAGACCACCAGATCGAGATTTTCCAGTGGATTTTTTTGAAAGGGATGCAAAAGATGCTGTTGATTTGATGAAGGTGGGTTTCTCAGGGAAGAGCCCAAGAAGAACTCAAGGGAGAGAAGATAGTTGGACCTGTCTTAATTCGTCTTGTTTTTGTTTTTCATTTCTACGAGGTCAATACCATGCAATTCCTATAGAAAATTGAGTTCAAATAGGTATAAAGAAGAAAGTAGAAATATCCCACAATCCAACTATTTAGAGATATTACTACCAAGACTTTCAGGCTTTGCCTTTCTGGCCAATCTTATTGCATATATAAATACATAGTTTTATATTGATGGCATCATACTGTGCCTAATGTTTCTCCAACTTACTATTTCATTGAACAATTTGTCAAAGAGATACTTCTATGTCAATAAATATGTTTATATCAGCATTACAGTAGGCACATGGTGTTCTATTATATGGATGTACTGTGTCTTATTTTACCTCTCTTCTATGGTAGATAAATTACTTAATTTTTAAGTTGCCTTTTTTGTGACTATAAACATAAGTGCAGTGAATATTCTGTTCCCCTGGGCATTTTAGTTCCTCCTCCTCCTCCTTCTCCTCCTCCTCCCTTCTTTCTTCCTTTTCCACCTTCCTCTTCTTCCTCTTCCTCTTCTTCTTCTTCCTCTTCTTCCTCTTCTCCTTCCTCCTCCTCCTCTTCTTTTTCGATGGTTGCTTGCTGTCTTCTTCTTCTTTTTTTTTTTTTTTCTTCTTCTTCTTCTTCTTCTTCTTCTTTTTTTTTTTTCTTCTTCTTCTTCTTCCTCCTCTTCCTCTTCCTCTTCCTCTTCCTCTGCTTTCTTCTTTCTTCTTTCTTCTTCTTTCTTCTTTCTTCTTCTTCCTTTCTTCCATACATATTTAGGAGATGACTTGCTAGGTTATAGATGCAAATGTTTATTTTACAAGATAGTACCAAATTGTTATCCATAGTAGTTATCTCAATTTATCAGGAAATATCTTGGATAGATATTTGTTAATTCTTTAACTTAAATTTTCCCACGTATTCAAGACAGCATCTTCCAGATGTAATCATTGTTCATTTTCCTTGTGAAACACATTTTCAGAGCCTGGTTGATTCACCCTCCCCATGACACCATTCTCTTCCAACCTTCCTTTAGCCAATTCTTCACATAGTTGCAATTAGTGACTTTACCAGATGCAGTGACTTCATTTCATCCACTTTCCTCTCTAATCTACACAGCTATTCTCAAAGTCTTTGCTGTGATGTTCGAATACAGCTAATCACCATTGTTTTCAGTTCTTTGAGCTTTTGTCCAACCTGAAGATGTAGGTCCTTCATAATTTAAAACAGGACTATGTACTTAAGTTTTTATGACAATTATATTTATACCAAACTAATTGAGAGAAAATATTTATTTCACCAAATGGTGAACGCTAAGATTTTTCTTTACTAATTAATATTCCAAACCCCACAGCTGTTAATTATTGATTATTGGGTTCTTTTAACAGAGGAGCAATAACTTGTGCTGTGCTTTTTGTTCTATTTATCACAGACGCTGAAGTTTAAGAAGGTCTCTTTGCTGGGGTGGAGTGATGGTGGTATAACAGCACTCATTGCAGCTGCAAAACATCCATCTTACATCCACAAGATGGTGATTTGGGGAGCCAACGCCTATGTGACTGAGGAAGACGAAGTGATTTATCAGAGTAGGTTCCATGAACTGGAGATGTCGTGACAAGTAGCATCCTCCTCTTCCCTCTTCCCTTTCATGTCTTATTTTGATATGTACTGACAAGCCATATCTCATTTACTTCCAGCTCTCAATTCTAAAGTAGGAAGAATAATGAATTTTCAGAAAAGTAATACAATTTAACCAGCCTATGTTTTAAAGCTCTTTCCAGAAGTGACACTTTTATGACTCAAGAAAGGGCTAAATCAGTATTTACGCTTTCTACTACTGATAGTGAACTTCAAGGAAGGAGGGGGCATGATGTGAAGTGTTATTCATTACCCCATTTAAAATAATATGAGTACAAAAAGGAACATTGTATTCAAATATGAAACCTTATCTTTTGATAAAGAATTTTTGTGCCATTCACATTTTTAAGGTTGTCCTTTAGGCTTATCTTTGAGGTTTTTAGAGACAGGAGAACAGTCGCTAGCAAACTAAAGCCTATGGGCCAAATCCATCCCGCTACCTGTTTTTGTAAGGCCTAAGCCCCAATTGAGGAGGTTAGCATCATAAATCTTGAAGACTAAGATGGGGTATCCTCCTCCATCCTTGTTTCATCCTCCACTTTCAGTGTTGCTATCCAGGGTCTTCACTGGTGGCCACTGGTGACTGTTGGCAATTACTGGGCACCCAGTCACGGAATTTCAGTTGGTAATTCAGAAGTTGCTTAGCTTCCAGCAGGCTGCCCAAATTAAGACTGCTGGACCCTTGGGAGGAGAGAAGGGTGCATCAGGATCTGGCAGGGATAGGGAGGGATCTGGGGCAAAAAGTAAAATTGACCTGGGCTATCCCTCCACCATCACATGCTGGTCTGGCCCACCAAGACCCTTCTCTTCAGGCCAGTAATTTTTTGTCCTGGGTGTGTTTCTATTGGAAAGGCCATCCCAGACAGTTAGTACCAGGCAGATCAGAAGTTTCTCTCCTTTATCTACATAATATCTTTGATTTTTGCCTCTTGGCTTGCAGAGCCTAAAATATTTTCTCTCTGGTCCTTTACAGAAATAGTTTGCAGACCCATGCACTAGAATATCACAAATCTAGTCTTTTTCAGCTGTTCTGCAATTAAGATGACTTAAGTAAGCTATTTAATGGCAATGTTCTATTATAGAATCTTAGTTCTTGACAGTATTTCTGTTTGGTGAAGAACTATGAAACTCTTAAATGATAAATCTGATTTAGTTACCAGTCCTAGTCAGTACTCCTGCCTGTTCTTATTGTATCTCCACCTGATTAAGAGGAGAGTGTCTGTCATGTGCAAAGTAAGCCATTCCACTTTGTTGCTGGTCCATTTCCTCCCACTGCCTCTAAGACCTTTGGTTCTCTCTCTCTCTTTTGTATCATTGACTTCTCCGTGTGGATCTTCCCTCTCAGCCTATAAAGGAGGGCATGATTCCACCTCCAAAAGGTTGCCCTTCTTACCTATAGATACTAGCTTACCATTCTTTGTCCTTTCCCATAAACTTATTGAAAGAGTTGTCTGTACTCTCTGCTTCTGTAATTCTCCTCTCATTCCTTCTTCAGACTATTCTGGCCTGTCTCCCATTCTGGTCCACTCTACTAAAACTTCTCACTAAGATAAGTTTAATTTCCTTGTTGTCAAAGCCAGTGGATTCTTTTAGAGTTGTTTGTAGTATTTTGTTATTCCTTAAAAGTTTGTAAGGGCTATAGTGATATCCCCTCATTTTCCCCCCAAACAGGTAATTTATGTCATCTCTCTTTTTATCCTGACTAATTTAACTAGAGAATTATCAATTTCATTGATTTTTTTTTTTCAAAAAACTACCTTTTGGTTTTATTGATTTCTTTCTATTGTTTTCTATCTGCTCTGTATTATTTTCTTTCTTCTGCTTGCTTTAAGTTTTAAATTGCTTTTTTCTAATTTCTTAAAGTAGAAGTTTAGACTATTGATTTAGAACTCTCTTCTTTTAAATATAAACATTTTTAATGCTATAAGTTTTCCTCTAAGTACTGCTTTGGCTGCATCCTACAATTTTTTATGCCAGTTTATTTATTTATTTTTCATTCTATGTATACATAATTTTTTAAACATTTTATTTTTTTATTTTCCTCCACCCGCTAACCCTCCCTTCTGGTAACCACTAGTCCATTGTCCATGTCCATGAGTCTCTGTTTGTTTGTCCTGTTCATTTGTTGTTTTTAGGTTTTTATCCCACATATGTGATTTTCAACCTTTTCTGTCCAGCTTGTTTCGCTTAGTATGATTATTTCAAGGTCCATCCATGTTGTTGCAAATGGCAGTATTTCATCTCTTTTTATGGCTGAGTAATATTCCATTGAATATATGTGCCACAGCTTCTTTAGCCAATCATCTGTCGTAGGACACTTCAGTTGCTTCCATGTTCTGGCGACGGTGAATAATGCTGCTATGAACATCAGTATGCATATATAGTTTCGAAAAGAGTTTTCAAGTCTTTTGGGTAAATATCCAGTAGAGGGATTGCTGGATCATATTGTAGATGGATTCTTAGTTTTTTGAGGAAACTCCATACCACTTTCCATAGTGGCTGTACCAATTCGCAGTCTCACCAGCAGTGTATGAGGGTTCCTATTTCTCTACATCCTCTCCAACATTTGTTATTACTTGTCCTGTTGATAATAGCCATTCTAAAAGGTGTGAAGTGGTATCTCATTGTGGTTTTGATTATCATTTCCTTAATAGCTAGCAGTGTTGAGCATCTTTTCATATATTTGTTGGCCATTTGTGGGTCCTCTAGGGAGAAGTCTCTGTTCAGGTCCTCTGCCCATTTTTTGATTGGATTGTTTGTTTTGTTGTTGTTGTTGTTGTTATTGAGTCATATGAGTTCTTTATATATTTTGAATATTAGGCCCTTATTGGAGGTGTTGCACGCAAATATATTTTCCCATTTGGCTGGTTGTCTATTTACCTTGTTGACAGTTTCTTTTGTTGAGCAGAAACTTATTAGTTTGATGTAGTCCCATTTATTTACTTTTGCTATTACTTCCCTTGCCTTTGAGGTCAAATTCATAAAATCCTCTTTAAGCCCAAGGTCCTTGAGTTTAGTTCCTATGTTTTCTTCTATGCATTTTATTGTTTCAGGTGTTATATTCAGGTCTTTAATCCATTTTGAGTTAATTTTCATGTGTGGTGATAGACAACAGTCTAGTTTCATTCTTTTGCAGGTGGCTTTCCAGTTTTCTCAGCACCACTTATTAAAGAGGCTTTCTTTTCTCCACTGTATGTTTTTGACATTTTTGTCAAAAATTATTTGCCCATATAAATATAGGTTTATTTGTGGACTCTCGATTCTGTTCCACTTGTTCGTGTGTCTATTTTTCTGCCAATACCATGCTGTTTTGATTACTGTCGCTTTGTAGTATAATTTGAAGTCAGGCAGAGTGATGCCTCCAGCCTCATTCTTTTTTCTCAGGATGGCTTTGGAAATTTGGGATCTTTTGTGCTTCCATACGAATCTGATGATTTTTAGTTCTAGTTCTTTAAAAAATGCCTATGGGATTTTGATGGGGATTGCATTAAATCTATATAATGCTTTAGGTAATATGGTCATTTTAACTATGTAGATTCTTCCAATCCAAGAACATAGAATATCTTTCTATTTCTTTGTATCTTCTTCTATTTCTTTTAATAGGATCTTATAGTTTTCATTATATAGGTCCTTCACATGTTTCATTAGATTTATTACTAGGTATTTATTTTTTGTCGTTGTTGCAATTTCAAAAGGAATTACTTTTTCCACTTCTTTTTCTGACACTTCATTATTAGAGTATAGGAATGCTGTGGATTTTTTAATGTTAATTTTGTATCCAGAGACTTCACTGTATTTGCTTGTTTCTAGTAGTGTTCTTGTGGAGTCTTTAGGGTTTTCTATATAGAGAATCATGTCATCCAGAAATAGTGACAGTTTGACTTTTTCATTTCCTATTTGGATGCCTCTTATATCTTTCTCTGGCCTGATTGCACTTGCTAGGACCTTCAAGGTTATACTGAATAACAGAGGCGATAGTGGATAGCCATACCTAGTTCCTGATCTTAGAGGGAAAGTTTTTAGTTTTTCACCATTAAGTATAATGTTGGCTGAGGACTTGTCATATTTGGCCTTTATTATGTTAAGGGACTTTCCTTCTATACCGATTTTGTTAAGTGTGTTGATCATAAATGGGTGCTGTATCTTGTTGAAGGCTTTTTCTGCATGTATTAATATCATCATATGAATCTTATTTTTTAATTTGTTTATGTGGTATATCACTTTAATTGATTTGCATGTATTGAACCATCCTTGTGCCCCTGGGATGAAGCCCACTTGATCGTGGCGTATAATCTTTTTAATATGTTGCTATATTCGGTTTGCTAGTATCTTATTTAGGATTTTTGCATCTGTGTTATGAGAGATATTGGTCTGTAGTTTTCTTTTTTTGTATTATCTTTACCAGGTTTTGGTATCAGGATAAGATTGGCGTCATAAAATCAGGATGTATTGCCTTCTCTTCAATATTTTGGAAGAGTTTGAGGAGAATAGGTATTAAATCTTCTTTGAATGTTTGGTGGAATTCACTGGTTAAGCCATCTGGTCCTGGACTTTCACTTTTTGGTAGGTTTTTAATAATTGGTTCAATTTCCATACTGCTGATCAGTCTATTTAGATTTTCCACTTCTTCTTGATTCAGTCTAGGAAGGTTGTATCTTTCTAAGTAAGTGCCCATTCCTTCTAGGTTATTAAATTTGGTGTTATATACTTTTTCATAGTATTCTTGTATGATCTTTTGTATTTCTGTGATATCTGTTATTTCTCCTCTTTTGTCCCTGATTTTGTTTACATGTGTCCTTTCTCTTTTTTCTTTAGTGAGTCTAGCCAGGGGTTTGTCACTCTTGTTAACCTTCTCGAAGAACCAGATCTTTGTTGCATTTATTTTTTCTATTATTTTTTTGTTTTCAATTTCATTTATTTCTGCTCTAATTTTTATTATTTCTTTCCTTTTGCTGACTTTAGGCTTCATTGGTTCTTCCTTTTCTAGTTTTTTAAGATGAAGTATTAGGTTGTTTATTTGGGCTAATTCTTGTTTTTAGAGGTAGGCCTGTAGTGATATGAACTTTCCTTTTATGACCACTCTTGCTGTGTCTCAAAAGTTTTGATAAGTTGTACTATCATTATTGTTCGTTTCTATCTATCTCTTGATCTCCCTTTTTATTTCTTCTCTGACCCAGTTATTCTTCAGTAGTATGTCATTTAATCTCCATTTATTTGTAGTTCTTCCTGATTCCTTTTTTCAGTTGATCTCTAGTTTCAAAGAATTATGATCAGAGAATATGGTAGGTATGATTTCAATCCTCATATTTGTTGATGCTATCTCTGTGTCCCAGTATGTGGTCAATCCTTGAGAATGTTCCATGTGCAGCAGAGAAGAATGTATAAGCAGCTCTTTTGGGATGGAAGGCTCCGTAAATCTCAATTATGTCCAGTTGGTCTAATGTATCATTTAAGGATGTTATTTCCTTATAGGTTTTCTGTTTGGATGATCTGCCCATATCTGACAAGTGGGGTATTTATGTCCCTACTAAGTTAGCGTTTTGGTCTGTTTCTCCTTTTAGGTCTGTTAGTAATTGCTTTACATATTTCAGGGCTCCCTGATTGGGAGCATAGATATTAATAAGGGTTATGTCTTCTTGGTGCATGATTCCCTTTATCATTATGAAGTGTCTCTCTGTATCTTTCTCTGCCTTTTTGATTTTGAAGTCTATTTCATCTGATATTAGTATTGCTACTTCCCCTTTTCTCTGAATGCCATTTGCTTGAAACATCATTTTCTACCCTTTCACTTTGAGTCTATTTTTGTGTTTGGAACTGAGATGTGTCTCCTGGAGGCAACATGTGGTTGGGTTTTGTTTTCTGATCCAATCTGCGACTCTGTGGCTTTTTATTGGTAAGTTCAGTCCATTTACATTTAGGGTGATTATTGAAATATGAGGTTTTCTTATAGCCATTTTATCTTCTGCTTTCTGGTAGCTCGCTGTTTCCATTGCTTCCTTGTACTTGTGTTTCTGTTTTCTTTATTTTGATTGGCTTTTGTGGGTTTTCCCTCTGATCTTTCCTGTTTTATGTTATATACTTCGTTCTAAATCTTTGGCCTGTGGTTACTATTACAAATATGAAAAGGATAGTTGTACATATACAGTCATCCATTTTCTTCTGCATGTGCCTTATCTGCATTCCCCTTTGTGAATTTGGATCTTTGAATCCTCCCCTTTTCAGTCATTGTTGTCTCATTTTGTCACTAAGTATGCTGAAGTTTCATAACTATCTTGCTATAGCAAATCTCTTCTTATTTTAAGCGTATAATGCCCTGTTCATAGTAAGTGTTGCACTCCTCTGCTTCTATCAGCCTGCTAGTCATCTTAATCACAGTTACGTATTTTCTTGTCATTTTGTTTTAGGTGAGCTGACCTCTTTCAGTATTTCCTGTAGTGCAGGCCTCGTAGTGAAGAATTCCCTCAATTTTTGTATGTCTGGAAAGGTCTTTATTTCTCCTTCATATCTAAAGTAGAGCTTAGCTGAATACATTATTCTTGGCTGGTATTTCCTGTCATTTAATAGTTTGAATATTTGATTTCACTCCTTTCTGGCTTGTAAGGTTTGTGCTGAGAAGTCTGATGAAAATCTAATGGGTTTTTTTTTTTTTCATAAGTTACCATCTTCTTTTCCCTGGCTGCCTTGAGATTTCTGTCTTTGTCGTTGATTTTTGATAATTTTAATACAGTGTGTCTTGGCGAAGGCCTTTTTGGGTTGAGATAATTGAGTATTCTATTGACTTCTTGAATTCCAATCTCCAGCTCATTCCTTAGATTTGGGAAATTCTCATCAACTATTTGTCTGAAAGTGCTTTCTAGTCCCTGTTCCTTTTCCTCCCCTTTGAGAATGCCCATTATTCTTATGTTTCCTCTCCTGATGGTATCAGCTAGTTCTTGTATTTCTCTTTCATTATTTTTCTTTCTTTGGTTTCTCTCTTCTTCCTTTTGATTATATCTAGATTTTGTCTTCAGTATCACTGATCCTTTCCTCTATTTGGTCTACTCAATTTCCCAAGCTTGCTATTTCATTTTTCAACTCTTGCAATGTGTTCTTTATCTCCAGAAGGTCTATTAGGTTCTTTCTGAGGGTTTCAATCTCGTTACTAAAAAAACTCATTCTGCTCTAGTTGTTTTTTAAGTTCCTGAAATTGTTGATATGATTCATTTAGGATCTCACTAAGTTTTTTCAAAAGTACCATTCTGAATTCTCTGTCATTTAAGTCGCATATTTCTATGCCTGTAAGTTTATTTTCTGGAGTTTTTCTCTTTCTTTCTGAGATGCCTTGTGACCTTGGTTGTTCATGGTGTTTAATGGACTGTTTCTCCACCTGGGCATTAATAGAAGTGTGTTCTGATTCTTTTTTTTTTTTTCCAGAAAGATTTATTATATAACGGTTCCTAGCCTGTTGCAAATAAGGTGTCTTTCTTTTGGTTTCCAGTAGGTGGCATCTAAGCCTCTTGGATTTCTGCTTTTTATAAAGTGTTAATGTCTTTTTTTTTCCTTACAGATGTTTAATCATGCTCGCTACCGTCAGTCTCAGTTCCTGTCAGTGTTAGTGACAGTTTCGGTAGCGTTTGCTCAAATTCCCCTAGGGCTCCGCAGTGATTGGTCTTGGAGGGTATGGAGGGTGGGGTCCTCTGGGTTGAGGGTTGGAGGCTGTGGCTGATCCTCAGTTTTGCAGCTGCAGCTGGTAAAAATCAACTGTTGTTTCTCTACCGTCCCCACTTTTCTGCCATCCCTGTTTCTCTGCCTTCTGCTCTGATGATTGGGCACTGCCACCAACCGCGTGGAGCTCACAGTACTCTCAGGCAGGGCTGTTCAGGGAATTCGCCACTCTTTCTCCCCTCCCCCTCCTCCTACAGGGAGCTCCATCTGCGAGAGGCAGCATCTTTGTTTCTCCCTGTCTACTGCCTGACTCCTGTGGTTCTGACTTGTGGTAGCTCTTATGTACAGATCCCAGTTCAGACATGCTGGTGTGCAGTTTGGGTATTTTTTGTTGTTTTAGGTGTTCAGCTTATTGTTGTTTCAAGGGGAGAGGTCTGGGAATGTCTTTCACACAGCCATGTTTTCTGCATCCTACAAATTTTTATGTGTTGTATTTTCATTCAGTTTAAAATATTTTCTAAAATCCCTTTAGACTTGCTCTTTGACCCCTGGTTATTTAGAAATATTATTTAATTTATAAATGTTAGGGGTTTCTTAGATACCTTTCTGTTATTGGTTTCTGGTATAATTCCATAATGTTCAGAAAACACATTTTGTATGATTTCAATTCTTTTAAATTTGATTTATGTCCCAGGATATGGTCTGTTTTGGTAAATGTTCCCTATGCATTTGAAAATAATGTGCATTATACTGCTGTTGGGCAGAGTGTTCTATAAATATTGATTATGTGGAGTTGCATGATAGTATTGTTCAGGTCTTCTGTATCCTTTCTGATTTTTGTCTACTTGTTCTATCAGTAATCAGGAGAGAGAAATGTTGCAGTCTCCAAATATTACAAATCCACAGGTTGTGCTTTGTATTTTAGAGAACCAAATTTGGGAAGTTTGTAGTCATTATTCCATCAGATATTTTTTCTTTGTCAATATCTTTCTCTTCTTCTGGGACTCCAGTGGCATATCTATTATAATGCCAGCCTTAAAATATTTTCTGATAATTCCAATATATGGGTCATTTCTGGGTTGGCATTTATTGTCTTTTCCCTTGAGAATTGCTCAGGTTTTCTTGGTTTTTGGTTGTTGAGGTTTTTTTGTTTATTTGTTTGTTTCTTTTGTATATTGATTAATTATAGATTGCTCCTGTCGTAATTATGATGTGAGACTCTGTATCCTATTAAAATACTCTAAAGAGTATTTAAGTGTTGTTTGTTTGTTTGTTTGTTTGTTTGTTTTTGCTTTTTTTTTTCCCCTTGGCATGCAGTCAACCTGGTTAGGTTCACACTGCAAAGTTATAGCTTTCTGTGAGCAATAGTTCCAGTATCAGGTCACTTCTCAAAGCCTGCTTCTTTTTGTCTGCCCCATGCATGCCCCATTCAGGGGCTATTCTGGGACTTGGATGGTGTTTATATTGTAGTTCAGTTTGTGAACCTGATGCTATTTGCCTCTTCCTCTCTTCCCCATGCATGCAGAGCTAGGGGCTGATCCCAGGACTTGTATCAGTTCATATACAGAATTAGGGAATCCCCTGTGTTCCCCCTCACCTTGCTGTTGTGCAGTTCTTTGCAACTAGAGCAATGTGGCAAGAGAAAAGAGAAAAAAAAATAACAGATTCTGTCTACAATCTGTAGATACCAGGGGCCCCTTTTTCTGGTACCTTTGGTCAGAGAGCTGGTCTTCTCTTGGGTTTTAGGCACCTGGTCTGCCACTATGCAGTATAGCCCCATGGCAGTGCAACTTCACAACTTGGGCAGGGCTAGGCAGAAAGAGAGGAGAAAAATAGTAAAAACACAGCTCCCTTATGCAGGGGCCCCTGGTCCTGGTTCTCTGGCTAGCTTTAGGGGTTTCCCCTGAAGTTTCTGCTTTTAGTGCCCCTCATACAGTTCAGTGATTCACCCCTCCCTCCACACACTTATTTCAAAGTTTGGTCTCAGAAGAAGAAAAGAAAAAATAGGAAACTCAAAATGGGTCATTATTCAAGTTTTGACTGTTCAGTCTCCTGCTATTATAACTTTGTAGAGTCTTCAGGTAGTTGCTTCTTGTATCCTGTCTGGAGTTTTATTATAATCAGAGAAACAAGCTGTAGTGGGCTCATTTCATCTTAGCCAGCTCTGGAAATCCAAGAGATATTACTCACTTGAGCAGACATATTTTATAGATTTTATTCTATTGACCACTCCTTTCTTTAAATTCCGTTCTTCACTTCCTCTAGGGTAGCATGGCTCTATGGTTCTTCTCTCTTCCTCTTTTGGTGTTTTTTTTGGGGGGGTGCTATCCTACCCATCATCCTATTTACTGTCTTTAGGGGGAAATCGTCAATTCTCACAGTTTCTGCTAAGATTTGGGGAGTGAATGATTTCTAAACTGCTGTCTTCAGCCAGGCTCCTCTCCTGAGCCCCAGAGCCATATTTCTATCTACCTGCTGAACACTTTCCTCTGGATAGTCTGTAAGTTAGTAAAAGCCAATAATGTCTAAAATCGAACTCATTGTTTCACGACCTTTTCAACACCCAGCCCATAATCTCTGTCTCAGTCAGTGGCCAACAGTCGATCTGAGATCTAAGCCAGAAGCCTTGGTTCATCCCTGTGAGACTCTGCCCTTTTCGTCTAGCTATGAGTGGATTCAGATGAGACCACAGCCATGAGACCTTCAGAGGTCCCCGCTCCTTGCTTCCTACTTACCCGTTTCCTGATTCAGTCCCTTGGCCTCTTTGGTAGTTTGTCTTCCATAGAAGACTTTCCTCAGTAAGGCAAAAATCTGATTATTTAATTCTATTGCTTGCAGTTCTTCAAAACAGCATTCAAGCCACTGGGCTGGCCCCTGACAGCTCAGCCCTCGCAAGCCCTTGTAGCCTCATCTTCTCCTTTCCCCACAACCTTCCTGTGCATCTCTCACAATTCTGAAAAAAGCTTTGCCTTTCGTGCCTCTGTGCCTTGGCATCTGCTGATGTGCCAGCCTGCCTTGGTCTACCCCTCAGCCCCCTTTTCCTCAGCAAACACACCCTCATCACTCATTCCCAGCTCGCATAGCACTGCCTTCCTGGGGTCCTTGAGCCCTTAGACCAGGAGAGTGCTTCTCCCTCTTGGGCCCTGTAACTCTGCATATACTTTTGCTACAGCCCTTTGTCCCTGGCAGTGCCATCCTTTCATGCCTTTGCCTTAGTCACTAAAGTGTGAATGTACCATGTTCAGACTCTGACTTCCCTTCTTTATGCAAACAAACAAAAAACTCTCTCTTAACCTTATGCTCCTCTTTAGTTACTGCCTAATATACCTCTGCTTCCCTTCCCAGCCATCATTCTATCTTCCTCAAGCCCCAGTCTCTCCTTAACTTGTGCTAAGATGGCTTCTCACCCTCAAGTCCAGAGAAAACAGTAGCTCTATATTACCAAGCCCAAGGACCCTTACTGCCTTCTGGTTCCTTGATCATTCTGCAGCATTTGCAAATAAACACGGATCTGTATAATATTGATCACATCCCTTTTCTTAAAGCTTTCCATGTTGAAGTTCTTGCCACCATGTTCTCTCAGGTTCCTTCTCCTACCTCTGTTTTTTTCTGGCTTTGACGCATGCCCATTATTCTCGGCTGGGCCCTGTGACATTGGGGTCCCCCAAACGCCATCCTTGGCATTCTGCTGCTCTTCTCACTCTTATGCCCAAGTAGCTTCACTCATCTTATGGCTTCACCAAACTCCCAAATCCCAGGTAGTCAACTTTTTATTCAATTTTCTTATCTGGTCACTCCACATATACCTTACATTCAGTATGTCTAAAATCAAACTCATAATCATAATCTTTTCCCCAGATCTGTTCTTCCTGCTTAATTTTTTATCTTAGTAATTGATACCCAATGGAATATTTCTCTCACAAAATAACATTTTAATTACTGTTTATTGAATGCCTGCTATGAGCTAACATTTTTACCCACATATTATCCCTATAAACTAGGTATTACTCCACTTGTTTTTTAGATGATGAAACCAGGGCTCACAGAATTGAAGAAATCCACCATAATGGCACAGCTGGGAGGTGGCACTTCATGTCTGACACTAACGGCCAAGTATTTAACTGCTGCGATATAGTCATCAAGCCCTCTGCATTCTTCCTGCATTGTTCCTTCGCTCTGGAATCCATCCTACACCTTCCATTCCTTCTGCCAGACCCTTACCAGTCTCCACTTAATTAATTCAACACCTTTCTGACCAGTCCCCCATCTTTAACTTCCTTTCAATCTATTTTCCATACTGCTGAGTTTGGTAGGAGTTTGGTAAGATGTAAATCTCATTATATCTTATTTAAAAATCCTTCAAGGTCTCCCATGTCTTTCTGAATAAGTAAAGTTCAAACTTCTTAGCTTTGCTCACAGAGTTTGAGTGACTCAGGACCCTCTGTCTTTCCAAGTCCATCTCCCACCACTTTTGTCACCCCCACCCCCACACGCACCCATTTTTCTCTTCAACGGCCTGAAAACCCCTGATGTTCTGGCAGCAGATGGCATGGCTGTTCCTGTTTCCTTGTTTGCTTGTTGACTTGTGTTCTCACAGACTTAGATGCGGCAGTGTATCTTCTAGGAAGCCCCCCTCTGTTGCTACTCCTTCCCTAATACTTGTTTGAGCTCACTGACCCTCCTTTGTCCTCCCCCAGCCTCTCCCACACTTAGTACACTCTACTAAGATGGTTGTTAACAAGTATTTGACTGGACGATATGGCCCTTAAGGGCAGAGACCATATCTCATTCAAGTTTGTATCTTCTATGATTAACATACAATAGGCTTCAAATAATGCTTACTGGGTTAACTAATGATGAATGAATGTTTTCTTCATTATGATTCCAGTGTTTAGCACCAATTATATGCTTAAAAAAGAAAAAAATCATTTTCTTTTCAAATAGAAATGAGTTGTTTTGGATCAGCAAACGGTTTGATTCGAATGGTTATTTTAGGAACTTAACTTTGAAATTTAACTACTACTCATTTTTTCATGTGTGTGGAAATTATAATTTGGGGTAAAACAGGCTTCCTCCTGAAAAAAAACGACAAAAGAAAATATATAAATACATAGACTATTTTTGAGTGCTTGTAATATGCCAGGCATTGTTGTTAGCACATTTCATGTCTAACTTAACTTTTTTTTATCCCAGAGTGTTATTTAATTCTCATTTTTCAGATAAGGAAACTATAACACAGAGAAGTTAAGGAACTTACTCAGGGTCACAGAGCTAGTTAGTGTAAGAGCTGGAATGCAAATGTAGGTGGTATGACTTCTAAGCCTGTGTTCTTAACCACAGTGTTTGGTATGAACATATGGCTTGCCCCGGCTACAGCTCAATTTCTTGCCCCTTGAAATTTAGATAATATTTCCTGGGGGAGTCTAAGGTCTTGCCCCAAATTCTACATTCCCACAGATATCTCTTGCTCGAAATGCCTGCTTTTACCAAGTTAATTCATTTTAAGGATCTCTTGCTGTCCCAAGTGAAGGAATTTACATTTTAGTAAAAAAAAAAAAAAATTCTTCATGTTGAACATTAGCCAATTTGGTTCTTAAAAGGTCTTGGCCTTTCCATCACAGGGGACTTTATTTTCTAAAAATTTATATGAATTTATAAAATATATAAATTTAAAATATATAAATGTATTTATATTATATGTTAATGTTACATTAATACATAATATATTAGCTCTATAAATCTAATTAATTAAATTGATAAATTAAATTGATAAATTAAATTAAATTATATATTATAGTTTTATTATATATTATAATGTTATATATTATATATTATATAATTTGTTTTTGTGCTATGCAAAGTGATTTAATACTGTAGGTCGTCTTCTATGACTCACTCTTTTTACTGAACATTATGTTTTTAGATTCCTTCATGATATTGCTGTTTCATATTCCATTGGACAAACAAACATGTTGCATTTTATTTTCCATATCTTTTATTATGGACAGTAGGTTGTTATAAACATTCTTGTACATATCCTATGGGGTATATGAGCAACAATGTCTCTCTAGGGTATATGAAATTGCTGAATATTGTGGAATGCAAATATACCTCATTACAAGTGAGACATTGTTTTACAACTAAATAAATTTATACTTTCACCAGCAGCATATGCAGCATATGAGATTTCTTAGCTTACATCCTCAACAAAACTTGGTATCATCAGACTTTTTAATTCTATTCAGTCAAGTGAGTATAAAATGGTATCTTATTAGAGGTTTAAATTTGCATTTTTCTATTAGTAATAAGGTTTTGAATCTTTTTATGTGTTTATGCACCAGTGGGTTTTTTTCTGTATGTACCTATTCATGTCTTTTTATCTTTTTTTATTGGTTTTTAAATTTTTGTTATGTGATAGTTGATACATATAGTAAAATATATTTAACAGGTGTACCTTATAAGATGTAGCAACAGAACAAACCCCCAAGGACTCTCTACACAACTCAAGGCTTCCAATATCATTTCAGTGTTATTGATTTGCAGGGGGTAGGATGGGTTTGTTTTTTGTTTTTTAATAATCTGATTACTGACCCCTTGTTGATTAGCAATTGTGTTAACAGGTATGTTGCACAGCTTGTGGCTTGTCTTTTGCTTTCTTTATAGACAGAACTATTTAATATAAGAAAATGTTACAATATTGGTTGGCGAGTTTTATTTGTTTTTACATTTACCAACTATTTGTCAATTACTCACTGTTTCTTTTTTTATATCAGACATTCCTGCTAAGATTCTATCTCTTTTTCCAGAAGTTATTCTATAGAAGTTCTTCAAGGGCAGGTCTATTAATAGTCAACTCAAGTTTTTATACCTAAGAATATCTTTATTTCACCCTCATTCTTGAAAGATTGTTTGGCTAAGAACAGAAATATAAATGGAAAGTTATTTTCTCACATATTCCACTGTCTTCTGCTTTTCTTAATTGCTGTCAAGAAGTTTTGTCTGTCTGATTTTCCTTTCTTTGGAGCAATGTGTCTTATCTCTGCCTGTTTTTCAGATTTTCTCTTTTTCTTTGATAATTGTTGTTTTATTATTATGTGTTTAAATGTGACTTCTTTTTATTTCTCCTATTTGTTACATTTGCTTTTTGTGGATTCTTTTATCAGTTCTGAAAAATGTTTTCACTTCTTTATCTCTTTCAAATGTTTCATTTCCTCCATTCTCCTTCTTTCCTTCTCCTGGGACTGATTGTACTTTATAGGCCTTGTCTTTCCATCTTCCCTATCTCTTGCTCATCTTCTTATTTCTTGATATGGCATTCTGCCTAATTCTTTAAACTTTCTTTTCTAATTATCTAATTTTTTCATTAGCTTTGTAAAGATTCTGATTGTTTTGTGATCTTTGATTAGGAGTGAATATTTGCTCACTCTTAATCTGGAAACAAACAAAAAGACCCAGTAAGCATCAATTAAGAATGATTTTTTTCACAGAGGATTTGTATTTGCTTCTCTTGGGAGCCTGAGGATCATACCAGGTTGGGGCCACTTTTTTTTTTTTTTCATATGAGAATGACAGTTTTATTTCTTTCTTAAAAATCCATATTAATTTAATTTTTCTTTTGCATTTTTGCGCTGTCGCGGCTTCACATTCAATGATGAATAATAGTGATTATAAAATGTATCCTTTTATTTTTTATCACAGAAGAAAAGCTTTCAACATTTTGCCGTTAAGTACAAATGTTTCTGATAGTTTTATTTTGTAGAAAATTTTTATTAGATTAAGAAAGTTGTCTCAAATTCCTAGTTTCTGAGAGGATTTCTTATGTCATATTTGGACATTGTGTATACACATATATGTGTATAAATATTTTCAATAATAGTTGACAAGGTTGGGGCCATTTTTATCTCACCTGAATCCAGGAATTTCAGGTTCAGCTCTAACCACCCACCGCCAGCTAATAGTTACATTTACCACTCTTTGTTCTATTTTCAGGATTTTCTTTTTCTTACACATACGTATATACTCATACACATTCGTACTCTAGTCCATTAATTACTGTAATTCCAGCAATGCAACAGAAATTATATATTATGAAAGATCTAGTTGTTCCACTGTAAGAGGACCCTTCAGAGAGGTGTGGTCTGCTGTACAGCCAAATACCGTCTTGCTAGCACCTCTCTCCATTTCCTCTCTTCCAATTCTCCTTTTTAGTCTTTCCAAATCTCTTCCCACCTCTTAATTTTCAGGTTCCTCTCTACACTCCTCTTCATACCGTCTTGCTAGTACCTCTCTCCATTTCCTCTCTTCCAATTCTCTTTTTTAGTCTTTCCAAATCTCTTCCCACCTTTTAATTTTCAGGTTCCTCTCTCATTCCTCTCTGAAGTCTTTTCTCTTTTATGCAGAGCAGTTCAGCTCTCTTCAGCTTCTGTATTCAACCCTGGACATACCTCTGCAGATTTAAACTGACCAGCAGAAGAAAGGCAGGCCATGTTATAAGATCAACCCTCCTTAGAAGGCAGTTATAGTTGTAAAAAGCACTTTTTTCCTCCATTTCATAAATCTTACTCCCTAAGTATATATTAGCTGTCTTCCAGGTGCCTGGCACTGTCTGGAGCCCTGTATTGGTTATTGTTCAATATGAATTCATATCATTAGTGTTATGTTATCTTTAAGGTGCATTATGTAGTAGAAGCCCTGTATTAAAAGCTCTAAATAAACAATATTTAACAATCTCAGAATGATTAGAATCTTTCTCAGTGTGTTTAAAGAAGTATGGAAAAGGTTAGTCTAAGTAATTGAATGTGTTTATTTTAAAGGTGGTTTTTAGCTATTACTTTCTTTCCTAATAATAGATCATCTGTAGTATGGTTTGAAGTTAGTATTTAGACTTTTACATCCATATTTTTGCAGTGGCAGAAATTAGAATAAAGAATGTATATGCATTTCTCAGTGTACATAAATGCAATTCAGAATAAATCTCCTCTTTTGTAAATAATATCACTCTTACTCAGATGACCCTAATTAGAGGAACATCTTCTTTTAT
Source organism: Pteropus medius (assembly GCF_902729225.1). Taxonomy (NCBI): domain Eukaryota; kingdom Metazoa; phylum Chordata; class Mammalia; order Chiroptera; family Pteropodidae; genus Pteropus; species Pteropus medius. The sequence goes on along the minus strand of NW_024344241.1, from coordinate 6,581,328 downwards.
CTTATACCTTTAATGGAAAGCATTAAATGCAGACCCAATTTCTTTCACTTGGTAAGAATTTATTGTGTTCCTGTTTTATACCAGGCACTGCTCTAGGCCCTGGGAGTACAGTTGGGAACAAAACGAAGCAAAGTCCCTTCCACTGGGGCTTACATCCTAGTGGGGAGGCAGACACTCAGCCATGCACACAGAAAACACTGCAAAGCAGTGATAAGTACTAAACAGAGTAATGGAGGGCGGGTGGTCAGGAAGAGAAGGCCTCGCTAACCTGGATGAAGTGAGGACTGAGCCATATGGAAACCTGGTGAATCATTCTAGGCAGACAGAATAGCAAATGCAATGGCTCTGAGCTTCACTGTGCTTAGAATATTTAAAGATAAACTTTAGTATGAAGCTAAACCTATTCTTGTCCACACTTATATTTTTCAGGTATCCGTGATGTTTCTAAATGGAGTGAGAAAATAAGAAAGCCTCTAGAAACCCTATATGGGTATGACTACCTTGCAAAAACCTGTGAAAAGTGGGTGGATGGCATAAACCAGTTTAAACATCTTCCAGATGGTAGGTTATGTGAACTGTTTAACGGTTTCTTTGCTGATTATAGAGGCTGCTTGAGTTCCTCCCCTGATGTTCCAGAATTTCTCAGGGATTAATGCATTCTCCCACTATCCTTACACACTAATGTATGAACAGAGGATGCTAGTGATTGTATACAAGTTCTCGTATATTAAATCTGCCTTAAACTAGAGACAAATTGTATATATAAAGGTTTATATTGCTGAGTCTTTGTTCCTTTTAATCCTACGTGTGTGATGACAAAATAATTCTCCAGAAGCCTCATATAGTCTTTATTTTTAATTCCAGAATGAGTAATTAGAAAACAAACGAGCTAAAACATAAACCATATTTTTTTCTACTTTCACATATAGATGTGTTACCCTAGGACAAAAAGGAGGGACTTTCTGTCATGAACTTAGCCTCAGCAGAATTAGTATGAGGAAAAGAGTGTTCAGTTCTTTTCCCTTCTTCAGAACTAAGTTTTATAACTTTAGCCTTAATAGATGTCTCCCAGTCTTTAACTGAAAAATTAATATGATTTCCAATAACAGTAAAAATGGACATCTTTAAGAAAAATTCTGAACTAAAGTCTATTTAATATGGATATTTATGTTTCTAATCTCTCATTTTTTTTTAATTGCTCGAAGAATAGAGAGTACCTAAGATCTAATCCTGGAGCACATTCAGTTACAAATTGTTGTGATGGAAGGACCAATTCAACCTCTTAAGTAATTGTTTCCAGAATGAGTCATCTGTCAAAACTTTCACAATGCAAAGAACATTTGGAAATGTTACTTTCTTGGTTTAAGTTAAGATAGCAAATATATCCTGTTCAAATGCAGTATCCCCTCATAGAAACAGATCTTTGGAATATTTTTCCCTCAGCTCTTAAAACGAACAAACAAAATGCTATAAAACAATGTCTGAGACAGTTCTCCATTAAAGAAGGCAGTTGTGAAATGTAAACTTCTATGTTTTCTTTAAGAGAGAAGTAAAAAGATAGGAATACTCAAAGGTAGAAGCAGAATTAAATCAGCAGTTCAAAAATATGCCCTGTATTTGTTAAAATTAAAAACTGCTCTGCAAAAGGCACTTTCAAGAGAATGAGAAGACAAGCCATAGACTGGGAGAAAATATTTGCAAAAGACCTCTCTGATAAAGGACTGTTATCCAAATATACAAAGAACTCTTAAAACTGACAATAAGAAAACAAATAACCCAAAAGATGGGCCAAACAAAAATGAGATCCCACTACTCACCTATTAGAACAACCGCACAGAGGAATTTTAGGTCAGTGAAAATGCTCTCTGTGTGACACCATACTGGATACATGTCATTATACATTTGTCCAAGCCCATAGAATGTACAACACCAAGAATGAACTCTAAAGAAAACTATGGACTTTGGATGATGATGATGTATCAGTGGAGGTTTGTAAAAATGTACCACTCTGATGGGGTATGTTGGAGTAGGGGAGCCCATGCATGTGTAGGGGCAGGGGATATCTGGGAAATCTCTGTACCTTCCACTCAATTTTGCTGTAAACTTAAACTCTAAAAAATCTTAAAAAAAAAGAGAGAAAGAGAATGAAAAAAAAAGTCACAGTATAGAGAATTTAATGTATAAATCATCTCAAAATCATTAATGAACTACTCATCTTCATTCTGTACTAATTAATTTGACAGGAGCCCTTTTTCATGGTTATATACTCAAGTTTATGGAGGCTCAGATTAGATAGGGATTAATTGCACAGATTTGGAGTCAGACAGGCTTGGGTGTGAACTCTGGCTTTGCCACTTGGCTTGCTGGTAGGATGGATTCAGGCAGATTTAGCTTCTCTGAGCTGCAGTTTCCTGTCTGAGAACTAGAGATATAAATAACTTCCTCATTAAGTTGTTGTGAGGTTATATATGTTCCACTTTGGCACAGTACCAACTACAGACTAAGTGCTTAATAAAAGTACATGATTTACAAATAATTGTACATACTACATGAGTTAAAGCATGTAACTTCTATAAGTGTTTCATCAGTATTAAAAAATTTATACAGTTCCTAACACATAGTGAATGCTTAGCAATACCAGCTTTAACCATTTGAGTACACAATTGGCAGGTACATATCATCCCGAGGACAGGAGAGGGAAGCTTCAGAGATCTAGATAAGTATTACCTTGATCAACTTATCACTCTCTCATTTAGCACCTCCAACCAAAGAGGAGGGGAGAGGCAAGTGCCTGGACAGCACCCCCCGGGCCAGCCCCCACTTTCTCAGAGCTGCAGTGCTTTCTTCTTGACACAGGCAGGGGAAAGGAGGAAGCAGAAGGAGCTGGCTTTATGGAGTTCCTGCTAGGTGCCAAGAACCTGGCATCTCTTTTTAGCCTTATGGCTACCCCAGGGAACTGAGTAATCCCTGTTTGATGGAGGCAGCTGAAGCTCAAAGTGGCTAAGGAACCACCAAGACCTCACAGGCAGGAGATGGAAGGACAGGAACTAGAGGTTGTACCGTATTTGCCTTAGACATGTTATAAATGGGGGTGAAGATCTTATAATCTCTTAAAGTATGTTGGTCAGGAATGTCATGGAGGCAGGAGGGATGAAGAGAAGCTTATTTACCATGTGTAAATTGTAACTTCATTGTGAGGTATATAAGCTTTGAGGGCTACCTGGGACCCCAAGGACCACTTAAGACATTATTTCACAAGAAAAGCTTTTCAGATGCCAAGCATCTACCATTGCTTGACAAACTGGGAACTGCCTCTATGTAATATGTAGAATTGTAGGGGTTTTGTTTGTTTTTCTTACTGTTTTACATGAATTATGAATTTAAATCAGGCAAAACTGTTCACTAGTAGAGCTTTAAGCAAACAAACAAACAAACAAACAAACAAAAACAGCAGAGAAACAAAAAGGGAAACTGAAAGAATGTTAGAGCTGGAAGACCCCTTAGACCCTATCTAATCCAAAGCACTTATTTTACAGTCGGGGACACTGAGGTCCAAAGAGAGGCCTGACTCACCCGAGCTCTCTGTTCTCCTCACTTTGTGGAATGCTCACATTAAAGCTGGCTCTCCGTGCATTTGTCTTTCAGGTAATATCTGCCGGCACTTGCTGCCTCTGGTTCAGTGCCCCACCTTAATTGTGCATGGTGAAAAAGATCAGTTGGTCCCACGTTTTCATGCCGACTTCATACATGAACACGTGAAAGGGTCACGGTAAGTCCAGTCTCCACTTCAGCACTCTGTGCCTCGGAGGCTTCAGAAAGAAACGGGAGAAGCTATAGTAAGGAAAAGAAACATGAAAGTTGGGGTTTTTTTAAAGTGTACCTCTACCCCCATTTGCCAATATCAATGAATAGTATCACTGTGTTTAAGGTATCATAGAAATACAGAGCACAAGGAGCCCTGATTTGTGGGTACCCAGTAAACGGAAGGAAAGGAATTCTCAGACAAATGTCTCAGTGCTGTGAAAGCAAATGTGCTAATATGTACTAAGTTCTGTAACACTGGTGACAGTTTAGATTTATAGGAATCATTGTTATCACAACAATTTTATATAATTTGGGAATTTTCATGTTAGTTTATCATTATAAGAGCACTACTTACCCAGTAAAGAAAATTCGTAAAATCAAAAAAGAAAACAAATTGCCTTTTGCTTACTACCTTTTTAAATTCTTCCATTATTAGCATTTTGTGTTTCTCCTTTCCAGTATTTTTTAATTATATTTTTAATTTTTCAGTTATAGTTGGCATGTAATATTATATTAGTTCCAGGTATACAAAATAGTGATTAGACATCTATATAACTCACAAAATGATCACTCCAATAATTCTAGTACCCCTCTGACACCATACATAGTTATTACAATATTATTGACTATATTCCTTATGCTATACTTTCTATCTTCATGATTGTTTTGTAACTACCAATTTGTACTTCTTGATCCCTTCTCCCTTTTTCACCGGCTCCCCCAACCCCCTCCTATCTAGCAACCCTCAAAATGTTCTCTGTATCTATGAGTTTGTTTCTGTTTTTTGTTATTTTGTTCTTTGGATTCCATATGTATGTGAAATCATATGGCATTTGTCTTTCTCTATCTGACCTACTCCACTCAACACAACACCCTCTAGGTCCATCATGAAATATCTTTTTCCATCTCCTTACTTTTAGTCTGTGTGTGTTTTTTAAACTGAAGTGAGTCACTTGTAGGCAGCATATGTAGGGATAGTGTTTTCTTATCCATTCAGCCACTCTATCTTTTGGTTGGAGCACTTCATTTTTTTCCATTTGAGGTAATTGTTGATAGAAATGTAGTTATTACCATTCTTTATTCATGTTTTTAATACATGTTTCTTCTTCTTTTTAAAGAAATCCCTCTAACATTTTCTGTAATACTAGCTTGGTGGTGATGAACTCCTCTAGCTTTCTCTTGTCTGGGAAGCTCTTTATCCTTCGATTCTAAATGATAACTTTGCTGGGTAGAGTAATCTTGGTTGTAGGTTCTGGCTTTTCATCACTTTGAGTATTTTGTGCCAACCCTTTCTGTCCTGCAAAGTTTCTGTTGAAAAATCAGCTGACAGTCTTATGGGCGCTTCCTTATAGGTACCTATTGCTTTTCTCTTGCTGCTTTTAAGATTTTCTCTTTGTATTTAACCTTTGGCATTTTAATTATGATGTGCCTTGGTGTGGGCCTCTTTGGGTTCATCTTGTTTGGGACTCTCCATACTTCCTGAAGTTGTATGTCTATTTCCTTCACCAAGTTAGGGAAGTTCTCTGTCATTATTTCTTCAAATAGGTTTTCAATTCCTTACCCTCTCTCTTCTCTTTCTGGTACTCCTATGATGCAAATGTTGTTAACCTTGATGTTGTCCTAGAAGTTCTTTAAACTATTTTAATTTTTTTTGGATTTTTTTTCTTGTTACAATTCTGATTTGGTGTCCTCCTCTACCCTATCTTCTGTATTGCTGATTTGATCCTCTGCTTTATCTATACTGTTGATTCCCTCTAATGTACTCTTCATCTCAGATATTGTTTCCTTCATTTCTGACTGGTTCCATTTTATGTTTTCCATTGTTATGCTTTCTGTCTCTTCGTTAAAATTCTCACTGAGTTCATCTATTCTTTCCTTAAGTGCATTGAGCATCCTTATAACCAGTGTTTTGAATTCTGCATCTGGTATATTGCTTGTCTCCATTTGGTGAGTTCTTTTTCTGGAGGTTTGTTCTGTTCTCATGTGAGACATGTTTCTTTGTCTCCCTGTTTTGGCTGCCTCCCTGTGTCTGTTTCTATTTGTTCGGTAGGGCTCCTAAGTCTCCCAGTCTTAGTAGAGTGGCTTTATGTAGTAGGTGTCCTGCGAGGCCCAGTGGCACAGCCCTGGAAGGGATCCAGCTGCAGGCCAAGTTCAGCTGCAGTCTGTGCACCTCTGGGGCTGGCTGGTAAGAGTCACCAAGCAATCCACATATGGCTGCCATCCGTGCTGGGCTTGTAGGTGCCTCAGGGGGCCAAGTCAGAAACCGAGTCTGGCTGTCACAGGGCTTGGAGCTTCTCAGCAAGAGGTACAGGGCATGCTGAGGCCAAATGTTGCTTCTTTGGGTTTTGTGAGCCTTTGAGAGATTTTCTCAGTATTTTTTAACGTAGAAATAATTATATTCTATATTAAACTCTGATTCCTATTTTTTCCACTTAAAATTATGTTGTAAATTTTTTGTGTTATTTTGGCCTTAAATATGTACACACCAGATGAAATACCTGTTATTCAGAATCACAAAATACCAACATATGCCAAGCCATGTTGGTGGCTCACTTGATTAAATAGCAGATACTTGTTGCTTGTTCTATGCATTCTTATTTCTGCCAACCAGCTTTGGACATCGAAGAATGTTATAAGACGTGTCAGCAGAAATTTTGTTCTTCAATCCTATACATTTTTGTATGGAATGAATAGAAATTTATATTTTAAATACTTTGGCTGACACAGGAGCTAGCTTTTGCTAGCCAAAATATATAGCCAGCTATATTGAGATGAAAATTCAAAGTCGAATAAATTTAGTATTTCCTTTATATGCAATGGATGCATATCCCGAAGGAGAAAATGAGGTGTGACCAGGAGATAGCGGCCTAATTTTTTTTTTAAACAAATATACTGGAAAATAAACATCCAAATGAGCCTTGTCCCCCTTCAGAAACTAGATATTAATTCCAGAGATATTGTCATTACTCAGGACATCTTTGAAATTCTATGGAATTCTTTTGAAACTGGCTTTATTAGCAGCCTGTGAAAATTCTTCCTCCCTCGCTTGTATTCTCCCTTCTTTCTTCACTCCCTCCCTCCCTTCCTTCCTTCTCCCTCTCCCCTTCTCTCCTTTCCTCCTTTCCTTCCATGACCCAATTTCTGATGCCTGCTGAGGGCCAGCCCTGCCCAGCATGGTGAATACTTGTCCCTATCCTGAGAGCTCCCATAATTTGGCAGGAAAAGCAGACTCAGAAGTAGGTCCACCACTTTCTAAATATACTATTCCAGGATATATTTTAACAAATTTTTTGGAGAATTTTTAAATGTAGGGGGGATGCTTCTTATTCTACAATAAAATACAATTACAGTAATCCTGTATAATATCTATATCCATATAGCATTTTATATTTTAAAAAGCATTTTACATATATTATCTAATTATACTTCGCAACTATATTATGGAAAAAAATGTTTTCCTCATTTTACAGGTAATAATATCAAGGCTGAAAGATACTAAGTAATCGTCCAAAATTGTATAGCTAATAAATGAAAATTTTCTTGATTTTTTTTTCTCCTAATATAGTGCTTTCCCCCCCTAGCACAACTGCTTCTCATAAACATACTCTTATTTTAATGTGTTGGTAAGATGCTTGGATTATGTACTTGCTGATCTGGTTAATTGTTTTCTAGCTTCAGAAATGACAGAGTTTTGCACACTGACTCTGGCTTGTGTTCCCTTGGAAAACCAGGTTCAATAAAAGTCAGTCTATAAGAAAGTTTAATATAGGAATTCTGTTTTAAACCCATCTCTTAGCAACAGAATACATCGATATGGGAGAAAAATATTCCCTTTCTGTTCCAGTGTTAATTGTCTTAGCAGAATATTTTGTGGAAGATCATTTTCTTAGGCTAATATTCTTTGGAACAAATCAGTCAAAAGTAAAATGTTATTAGCAATGATTATTTAAAACGGGCTTGCATTTTACACCTACTATCTTCCTCTGCTAAAACAGCCCTTTATGTTGGGCATGAACTTACCTAGAACAGGATGGTTTATTTTGGACCCCACAAAAGAAAGATAGATTCCTCGAGCATCAAAGTCATACTATGATTCTATACACCACACCACTTGACAATAAGAAAGCAACACAGAGTGTAGCAAGCTCCAGTGAACTTGTATTTTATTACCTTGCCAGGTACATTTATAACTAAACTTTAAGGCACAGTGTATACCTTCAAAGATTTTACCAACAAATAGATATCACATATGAAACCAGTGCCTTTCTTTTCTCAGAAGGAGGCTAATGAAAGGTGGGGTTGTTCAGCAGGCCTACTTCCTGCTCATGTTAATTTGTCTCTCTTTTCTTTCTTTGCGGAAGAAGAATGATAGAATCTTTTGGAAGCAAAGAGGCTTTAAAGATCATTCAAGTTCACTGGTTTTAAAATTTGTTTTTAGGCAATTGACCCCTTCCTCCTAACAAACTCTTAGGCAGAAGTCCAAGATAGAAAACATAAAATAAGAGCTGCTCTGATTACAACAGTGATGGGGAGCAGACCTTGCCCCTTTGATTCGCCTTGTCCTGACCCAGCCCTATGCATCTCCTGCTTGTCCAGCTCTCCCTCTTAGACTGAAAAGCGCTGACATCACTCACCACCTGTCTAGCTAGCCAGCCTTTGCTTGGGCGTCTCCTGTTACCAGACATGCATCACCCATGAGGCTAGCCCCAGCTCGTTTTCAGAGAATTTGCATTGAGCAGAGGTTGGCACCCATCAGACTCTTTGGAGTTGGGGCGGGCGGGCCCCGGGAGGCTGTGGGGCTCAGCTATCTCAGAAGAGGATATGAATACTACATGGCTTGTTGAGCCATGTGTGTGCTCACTATGTGTATTAGTCTGCTAGGGCTGCTATAACAAATACCACAGACTGGGTGGCTTAAATAATAGAAGTTTATTTTCTCACAGTTCTGGAGGCCAGAAGTTTGAGATCAAGGTGTCAGCAGGGTTGACTTCTTCTGAGGCCTCTCTTTCTTGGCTTGTAGATGGCTGCCTTCTACCTGTGTCCTCATATGGTTTTCTCTCTGTGTGTGTCTGTGTCCTAACCTCCTCTTCTTATAAGGAGACCAGTCATATTGCTTTAAGAGCCCACCCTAATGACCTTATTTTAACTTAATCACCTTTTTAAAGACCTATATCAAAATAAAGTGCTGGTGTTAGGACTTCAACATATGAATTTGGGGGGATTCAGTTCAGCCCATAATAGTATGTTTCTGAGGAGATGGTCATGTCTCAGGAATTAGAGGCCCAGCAGAGGTCACGAGGCTCTGTCTCTCACTGTGTGCCCTTAAGCAGTATACATATATTTCTTTACTTCATTTTCTTGTATGTAAAATAGGGATGATAATATCTATCATCTCAAAATGTTTTTGAGGAAGGAGTGAATATTTGTACATTTAAGCCTTAGTATGAGCTCAATATATAACAGCTGCCACTTTTGTGGATGGAATGCCAGTGTCGGCGCAGGTGACCAGGGGTCCCAGGAGACAGCCAGGGTACAGCTTGACAGTTGGTCAAAGGCAAGTTGCCCTCTGTACCAACATTCAGCACCATTATTAGAATAGGTGCGTGGGTGTATTAGTCAGAGTTCTCCAGAGAAACCGACAGGATACATAAATACACCACACACACACACACACACACACACACACACACACATGAGGTTTGCTTTCTATAAGGAATAAGGAATCGGCTCATGCAGTTATGGAGGCTGAGACGTCCAGCAGTTGGCGGGCTGGAGCAGAGTCTGGAAGCTGGAGACCCAGAAGAGGTGACAGGTGTTGTTCTAGTCTGACTCTGAATGCCTGAGAACCAGGAAAAGCTGATGTCTTAGGTTGAGTCTAAAGGTGTGAAAAAGCTGATATCTCAGTTCGAAGACAATCAGGCAGGAGGAATTTCCTCTTAGTAATTCCTTCAGGGGAGGGTCAGCCTTTTAGTTCTCTTCAGGCCATCATTGGATAAGGCCTGCCCACATTGGGGAGGGCACCTACTTTCCTCAAGCTACTGATTTAAATGTCAGTTTCAACCAAAAACACCTTCACAGAAACACCCAGAATAATGTTTGATCGATCTAGGCATCTGCGGTCCAGTCAAGTTGATACATAAACTCATCATAATAAAGTTGATATGGGGGAGGGCAGTGGGCATGTGCTGCTCTCCACAAATGTCTTGGCCTTGTGGGGGGCTCACTGGAAGGTGTGCCAGCAGGGTGGCAGTGGGTTGTGCCTGGGCTATCTAGGTTGTAGTCTAGATGCTGTCCTCTGTCTGAATCACAGAAGGGAGGAAAGGTCTCTTTCTGTAGCTTTCTGGGCTCTTCAGGTCTGGCCACCAGTGGTAAGATACCACCAGACCTCCAAGGCAGGCCAACAGGAGCCACACCACTAGCAGGAATGAAGTGAATTGACCTAGGTGAAAAAGATTTCATGCTGGCGACAAAGGTTCGTTTCCAGCTCTGTAGTAAAGTGAGCCAGGATACAGGGGACAGGATGACATTGAAAAAAAGATGGCTTCCTCAGTTTCATATCTAGGCCACCTCCAGCCTTGGGAGGGTTATGGCTCCCCTCTCCTAACTGGCATGCCCTACCTCTCCCTTTCCTTCTCCTCCCAGGTAGTTCCTCATCTAGTTCCTCATCTCTGCCTGCTTGCTGCTATAGTTGAAGGGAAAGCAGTCAGCTCAAGACTCACTTCTCGATGGGTTACAGGATTAATCTAGTCCTTACAAAGCTGAGTCCTTTGTATTTCAGAGAGTGGGGTCTCATCCTTTCTAGAAAAACCTTACCCATGACATTCTGTAAAATCACTATTGAGGTAAGAATCTTCCAATCGGAATTGATCGTTTTAGCCATTAATACAAATAAATTGTGCTCCCGAGTCAGAGAATGTCATTAACATGCTGCACATAATTAGAACCTTCATAAGGACTTTTGTACATTGTAAATTGCAATATAAAGAGAATAATAAAATAATAGCAAATGTTTATTAACTTTTAACTGTGTGCCCAAAGACCCTGTGTTGTGTGCCTTATATGTGTTATCTCATTTCATCTTCAGAACCGTCCTTGTGGGGTAGATACTGTTACTATCCCTATCTTCCAGATGAGGAATTATAGCTTAGAGAGATGATATAACTTAGTATAGATCCCAGGCTAGTTAGATCGGACATGTTTTGACCCCATAAAGTCCATACCTTTAACACTGTGATATCACCTCCAATTCAGCTGTGACCAAAAGAAAGTTTCCAGTCCAGCCAAAAGGCCTCAGCTAGGTTTCTGTGGTCCCGGCAGGTTTGGCAAGGCTTTCTTTTCCACATACCATTTAAAAGCATTAATCCAGCAGATCCTGACAGCCAAGAAGGAGTACACTCCAAACTGTAACATTACTGAAAAAGCAGTCTCCGAGGGAGTTTTGTTTCTTTCCAATGCGTAAGACCTGGTTCTGCTTGAGAAAAAGAACTTCTCAGTGAGAGGTCTGCTTCCCCCAAACCCAAATGCCTGATCGGCTCTTGGCCTGAGGGGAAAGAGCCTGCCCATCATGTCCTCTCCCCGACCCCTGCTTTACCGGCTTGAAGGAGATTGTGGTCCGCTCACTATTACCTTTTCTTTAAATGGGGCTTTCTAGAAGGAGCAGAGAATAAAGAATTAATAAAAAGGGCTATTGTTGGCAACCAGGTTTGAATGGCCTTGGAAAGATTGCCTGAAAGTGACAGAGCTTCCCTATTAACGACACTGCTATCCAGTTTTCATAATGGAACAGATCCTGGTACAAAGAACCAGCAGCCTACTTGTTTTTCAACTAAAATGAAAATGCTCACAGACTTACTGGCAACCTTATGGGTTCATAAGTATAGTTTCATGACATCCAAAGTGAAGGAAAGAAAATGCTACAGCTCATTACTTATGACCTTGTTCCTATCTGTAGCTCTCAGAGCTTGATTTGAAAGCTATAGGTTAAATTGAGTAAGAGAAGGTAACACCATTTCTCTTTCACTACCTTGCCCATAAAGTACAAGATTCTAGAAGTTCCAAGCAGAAGTAAAGTGACCACTGAATTTATACTGTGAGGTTAGACATTTTAATTTCTCAAAAGATCTAGAGTCACATCTCTTCTAAAGTTGCCAAATACAAAGAGGAACCTGCCCTGGCAAATAGGAACTTTTATTTACCCTTTCGGAGGCCCCTTCATTTCCAGTTAAACCATGTGTTTGGCATTGAGGGATTTCCTACTAATTTTCTTGGGAGATGTGATTGCTTGAAAACCACTCTCCATGGAGCATGTGATTAGATCTTTTTCTTATTTGGGTGAAAATCTAGATCAGCAGTACAATTGTTACATTACTTTGATGGTTATATATTTACTCCTGCCTGGTGTGGTGCTGTTCCCAAAGAGGAACACATAATACACTTTAAGTATAGTGGCCCTTCTGTCAGAACTAAAGGAGGAAAGTATATTAAGGACCTTGAAATGACCCCCAAAGGTATCAAGGAGAAGAGTACTTTTCTACATACCCTCATCTGTCTGTCCACCCATCCATAATTCAGTGCAGTTCTGAATGTAGGTGCCTCAGAATGGGTCTCCCACATATTTAATGAAGGTGACCTAAATTCTATTTCCCTAAGACCTAGAGTATTTTAATGGAAGAGTGCAGTCAACACTGAGGCTAAAAAGAAGAGATTCATAGCTGGTATCTCTCCTTCCTGGGGAATCTGAACAAATTGCAGAAATGGAGTAGGGAATGTGATAACATGTAGATAGTGTGGCTATCTACAAAGGAGGACTCGCAAGTTGGGCAGATTGAGGTCTCTTTGTGCACATTTGAAGATGCAGTTTATCCTAGACATGCCCTTCTACGACCTTTCAGCATCTTGGCAGGTGGTTCTTTGTTTTCTAAAACCGGAGGCCTTGAGCATCCCTGCAAGACCTGTAACTTGTGTGGGGCAACTGGGATTCTATCTTTGGGGTCAGTGCAGCTTGCCCTTCTTTTCTGAACAGCATTAAAATTGAATTTGGAATGTTCTAGTTACCATAAAAGGCATTAGTAACTTTCTCAAGAGCCTCAGAAAGATGCCAACAATATAGCCTTCTCTCAAGTAGATTATCTTGACTATCTTGGTAGCATCTCCTATGTAATTGAGTTGCAAGAGGCCTGACGTCGTCCAAGCACAGCTCTGTTCCCCAGCGCCCTTTCCCATGTCCTCCATCGTGCTCACTGAGGTCCTTAGAGCTCTCAACCGCCAGGTGGTGAAAGATCAGAGAATTAGGCAGTGTAGCTAGTGTAACTAGCGTTTTGCCCCAATATGGTCCTTTTAATGTCCAGTTATCATTGTGGACAAAACAGCTCAAACTTGCATGTATATCCTAGAAGTTTTGTTTAAAACTTTATTTCTTCACTTTTATAGCCGATAAATAAAATATAGACATCAGAGAAGGCTGCTTTTATTAAAGAAATCGCAAACCAGCCAAGTTTGACCAACCCTATTGAAATGAAGAAGCCTTACGAGGACAGTGAGGTTTGCCACAAAAGACATATAGTGACAGCTACAGGTTGCTGTAGGTTGCTGATGCAGGCTCTGGCCACCCTCACAGTCCTAAGGAACACTTATTCACCCTTCATCTAATGGCTTATAGTTAATCCTCCAAAAATGACAGACTGGTGGTAGCTGAATTGATTTGGAATTTTCCATTACATAGATGCCCCAAACTCACCTGTTCCAATCCAGTGGGTTCTGGATATTTTGTATTTTATCATCTTTCCTACCTTTTTTAAAATCAACCTTATTAAAATGGATTTTTTTTTTCCTTAGGTAACCACCAAGTCATATACCCCACTATCAATCAGATTTACAGTTAAACCACTTGTCACATAATACAATTCCAAATACAGTGAGTGTGCTGTTACTGTCAAGTCAACCGCCATACAAGTCCTACACTCTGAGTCTGTATTCAGGGAAAGTTTATACCATATACCTTTTATTTTCTCCCCTGTAGTAGTCATGAAAAAATGTGGCAGGTTTTCATTTTAGCTTTCCATGCAGCGTTAGGGAGGGTAAGAGATTTTAAATGGTGTGCCATCAATCATAAGCTTTTTCTTTTTAGGTTGCATCTGATGCCAGGAGGTAAGCACAACCTGCATATACGTTTTGCGAATGAATTCAACAAATTAGCAGAAGATTTCTTACAATGAAAATGTCCTGAGAACATGTCACCTGGCAATTCTTTAGTGTGGGGGCTTAGGCTTGTTGCTGCCTTTGAAACCCACCCCCGAGTGACACCTCAGTTCACCTGTCTTGCAAGCTTTCTACTCTCACCTACAGCTGCTGCTAGTCCAATATAAATAATGATACTTAAAACATCCTCTAGCTTTAAGCACTAAAGAAATTAAATCATATTTTTTTAAGTTGTGAATTTCTACCATTGTCTTAAAAAAACTTCCTATCGTGAATTACTTTCAAATAAATCTTAAATGAAGCATTTGTAGTGTTTGTGACTTATTTTAGGCCATCTTGAATTTATGCTGCACCTTTTATCTGAGAGATACAAGGGCTCACTGGTCTTTTTATTTGTATTTATCACGTTCAAAGGGAAGTAAAGAAACAGGAGAAGGTCCTTTGCTTAATGTCCTCAAGTCCACATTTTCAGAGGGTTGCTCTAACTACAGCAAAAGGGAGGTTTGCTTTTTCCTCAAATCTCTATTCACTCCCTTAAGTTTATTAGATTACTTTAATACTTTGGTCCAGTGAAGAGGAAAAAAATATGTATTTTTATCTCTTTTGGCCTCTAAGAAAAGCCATTAATTAAAACATTTAGAAATTCTATTTTGTTAAAATTACTAAACCCAGAAAAATATTCAAGAAGTATTTACTGAAAGAATAAAGAGACCACAAGGTTTTGGACACATGCTTTTTTTAATTAGTATAGATATCTTAGACAATACTGTAACTTTTAGAGGAGTTCCACATTACATCAACAGTGTGAATTTCTGACAGAGGCAAAACTGAGCACCATAGTTTACAAATAGAAAGACCATGCTTGATTGAGGACAACAGAAGTTCACTAAGGATGCAAGATGTGTTTGAAAAGTTCTTAAGCCTCATCCTCGCCCTCCTCCTCCTCAAATTCCCCCTGTTCGTCGGCCGTGGCATCCTGGTACTGCTGGTACTCGGACACCAGATCATTCATGTTGCTCTCGGCCTCGGTGAACTCCATCTCATCCATGCCCTCGCCGGTGTACCAGTGCAGGAAGGCCTTGCGCCGGAACATGGCCGTGAACTGCTCCGAGATGCGCTTGAACAGCTCCTGGATGGCCGTGCTGTTGCCGATGAAGGTGGCCGACATCTTCAGGCCGCGCGGCGGGATGTCGCACACGGCCGTCTTCACGTTGTTGGGGATCCACTCCACGAAGTAGCTGCTGTTCTTGTTCTGCACGTTGAGCATCTGCTCGTCCACCTCCTTCATGGACATGCGGCCCCGGAAGATAGCGGCCACCGTCAGGTAGCGGCCGTGGCGGGGGTCGCAGGCGGCCATCATGTTCTTGGAGTCGAACATCTGCTGCGTGAGCTCGGGCACCGTCAGGGCCCGGTACTGCTGGCTGCCCCGGCTGGTCAGCGGGGCGAAGCCGGGCATGAAGAAGTGCAGGCGCGGGAAGGGCACCATGTTCACCGCCAGTTTGCGCAGATCTGCGTTCAGCTGGCCGGGGAAGCGCAGGCAGGTGGTAACCCCGCTCATGGTGGCCGACACCAGGTGATTGAGGTCTCCGTAGGTGGGGGTGGTCAGTTTCAAGGTGCGGAAGCAGATGTCGTACAGGGCCTCGTTGTCGATGGAGTAAGTTTCATCTGTGTTTTCCACCAGCTGGTGGACGGAGAGGGTGGCGTTGTAGGGCTCGACCACCGTGTCGGACACCTTGGGCGAGGGCATCACGCTGAAGGTGTTCATGATGCGGTCTGGGTACTCCTCCCGGATCTTGCTGATGAGCAGCGTGCCCATCCCAGACCCCGTGCCGCCCCCCAGCGAGTGGGTCAGCTGGAAGCCCTGCAGACAGTCACAGCTCTCTGACTCCTTCCTCACCACGTCCAGGACTGAGTCTACCAGTTCAGCTCCCTCTGTGTAGTGGCCTTTTGCCCAGTTGTTCCCGGCCCCGCTCTGGCCTACCAGAGGGAAAGGAAAATATTAGACATAAAAGCATAAGGAATTCCAAATTCTGTCCTTTTGACTCTGGACTAGTCTTAGAGTTGCAGATTGTTTTCTTTCAGATCTTTTCTTACCTACAGAAAAATTTTCTATATCAGTAACCCTCACAAACACTGAATATCATAATATAATAAGAAAGTTTGTCTCAAATGAGGTCATTAACTGAACAAGAAGATGGTTTAACAAAACACAACTGGTTTTAAAATTAAGAACAGAGAACGCTGTGTAAATACTTAAATTATGTCCAATTAACAGGCAAAGGCACAATGTGATCAGAAGGGAACATGAGCTCTAAGCCCATGTCTCTATAGTTTACAGAGACATGTAGTCTCCATAGTCTCCGTAGTCTCTGTAATATGTCACCTCGATGACACTGCATTTTTTTTCATTCAAACTAAGCAGCTGTCTCACTGCTGGTCATAACCTTTGCCTTTGGCATTTGCTTCTTGAAGTGGTGACCTGTTGTCACCGGTCCTCTGAAATTACCAGTAGCCTATTAACTCCTGTTTGAAGCTTTTTCATTACCCTGTTCTTTACCCTTCACAGGCTGCTCTCTAGTGGGAGAGCTACAGCAGTCTTGGAGGGCTACAGCAGCCTCAAAGGGCTACCTTTTAAGCTGTCCAGAGAGTCGTTACCTATGGAAATGGTGACATTAGGCCAGGACTCAGGACCATCTGTGGACATGCAGTGTCTGCCTTAGCATTCAGCACTGAGAACTGTGATTTACACAGTGTTCAGGAAGAAGACTCACTGAGCCAGTTCCCACTAATCATGACTACGTACCGAACACAAAGTTGTCTGGCCTGAAGATCTGGCCAAATGGTCCAGACCTGACCGAGTCCATGGTGCCGGGCTCCAGATCCACCAGGATGGCTCGTGGTACGTATTTGTTACCTGCGGGGAATAAGAGCTGGACTTAGACCTGCAGTTAGCAAACAAATCAGACACGGTAGTGTGCTACGCGCCTTTCACAGCAGAATTCATTAGCGAAAATTCCAGTCTGTGAGACAAAGTAAGAGAATAGGGGAGCTTTTCTGTTTTCAAAAGGGGATAATGAGCATGCTTAGTCATGGCACACATGCAAGAGGCTTAAGGAACTATAAAATGTATTTTTGAGCAGTTGAATTTTAAAATGAATGCAAGAAGCATTTATTTGTCCTTGTATGTTCCTAGTACATCACATCTGCCACAGTATGATTGTAAAGCAAAAAAAAAAAAAATTCAGATAATCACCAGCAGCTTCATTGTAGTACACGTTGATTCTCTCCAGCTGCAAGTCACTGTCTCCATGGTAACTGCCAGTGGGGTCGATCCCATGCTCATCACTGATGACCTCCCAAAACTGGAAATTTAAAAAAAAATTGCACGTGATATCCTGGCATTCTAAATATCAGTAAGGATGGCCCTTTTCTTCTTCTCATGTCCTTGGAACAGCGGCCATTGTGGTCAGACGATTAAGGAGTCCTAGGCAGACCAGAGAGCTGTGTGCTCTATTCCTCCAGCAGCTGCTGCTGCTGAGGGGGTTTGGATAACCGCAGAGCATCGGGCATATTATGGCAATAGATTGAAAAGCTGGGAGGGGCACGGAAGGAGGAGGGTGGGCACAGCAGATCTCCTGGGCAAGCCGAGGATACTGGGGCAGCTGTCACCCCCAGGCAGGGCTGATGTTGCAGCATCTCAGCTGATGGATGGGTCCTGGCAGGACGTAGGACCAGTTGGATCCCACCCTGCCATTGCCTTAAGAATCAGTGTCTCCTGGCACAAAGCCCACCCAGCCCTCCAAGCAGTGCAGTTTTATGCCACTGGCATCCATACTGGCCTCTGGCCACTGAGCGCAGCAGGGGATGGGTGGGGAAGGGCAGGCAGGAGCCTGGGAGCATGACCGGGGCAGTGAATGGAGCTGGCCTTGGTGAGGGCACAGGCTCCATTGTGAATTTGCAGCAGGAAAGGGGGTGGGGAGGTTGGGGTGGGCAATATGGCGGTTCTGACAGAGACCACGTCCTTGTTCGGATGCCTGCCCACACCCCTGCACCATGCCCGCTCCTGCCTCGCCCATTGCGGTGGGTAATTGCAGCCCCGATACTGTCACCTGCCGCCTGGCAGACAGGAAGCCAGACTGGCATTTATATTATCCTGTCTAGATGATGCTCATATTAGAAAAATTATCTAACATCTTCATATTTGTCACCCAAGGAGCAGTCTCTATAACATGTCACCTCGATGACACTGCATTTTTTTTTCATTCAAACTATACACAAAAATATCCAAATTAAATTTCACATGAGGCCACTGGATTAAGACGAGCGCGGTCTTTACCCAAATTTTAGACACTTGTATACCCAGCTAAATGCCAACTACATGCTGCAGTAGAACCGGTTCCGAGGAAATTTCAAAGGGCCTTGATTAAAAGCACATACAGCTGCGTCGCTGCAAGCATCGTGGCAGGTTCTGTGATTTCCCGGGCCCCGCCGGGAGCCGCGCCGAGAATGCGCCACCTTGGCGGGCGAGCGAGCAGGCGAGCGGCGACTGCCACCGCTTCCTCCCCTCTCACCCCCAGGCCCGGCCTCGGCTGGCGCCCTCGGGACCCGCTGCCCGCCCCCGGCCCGGGCCCTTACCTTCGGGGCCCGCTCCCCTTTCCCGGCCCCTCCCCAGGGGTGCGCCCACCTTGGCGCCGATCTGGTTGCCGCACTGGCCCGCCTGGATGTGCACGATCTCGCGCATGGTGCCGGCTGCAGAGCGGGTGGAGGCGCTGGCCCTCGGAACTGTGCGCACAGAGAGGACCTGCAGATTCCGAGCACAGAGACCTGTCACCGCCCCTGAGCTCGGTCTTTTATACCGACAGAGTCGCATAGCCAGCAGTGACGTAATGGCGGGCGGAGCTGAGCCGGGCGGCGCGCTGGGGACTGCGGCACCACAAGGGGGAGCTGGGGCGCGGTGCGAGGTGCGGGGGTGCTCTAGCCAGTAGCCGCGCCCGCTGCGTCTGCGTAAGGCTCCCAGCCCCGGCATCCGGCTGCCTCCGACCCACGGGCGCCGCCACACCCTGCACTGGGTCCTTCAGGAATGCCGCATCCCCACCCCAGCCCGTTCATTCTGGATCCCCGAGAGGGGCTGAGGACCTGGGTCCTGGGTCCAGGGGGAAAGGCTGCCTCCAGAGTCCTCACCTCCTGGGGAGGGCGAGAGGTTTCAGTGGAGTCTACTGCTGTTTGCTAAGGTTTCCTGCATCCTGGGCTGGGTCCTGGACTCCTGGCTTCGTTCTCTTTCTATTTCGGGTGGGAATTCGTGGCGAGTGTGAACACCGGGAAGGCTGCAGGTGGGGAGGAGTGGGGGTTTCCGGCTAAGAACTGACGGGCAGGCAGCTGTCTTCAAGGAGAGCGAGGATAGCAGAGTGGGCGGCTTTTTGCTTCTACGTGTAAAGGATATGGTCGGTTTGGGAGGAGCTAGGAAAAGTGACTAAGGGCTGGATTAGTCTGATGTCAGCTTTGGGTCTTGGATCCTTGTGGAAAATTCTGCGTGCGTGTGTGTCGAGGGAATATGAATATGAATGTAATAGACACGCGGCAGCCAAAGTACATGTGCCTTACATACATTATGTCACCTGTACGTCACAGCAACCTTATCAAGAAGGACAGTCCAGTTCAGACGCCACCAACCACATGTGACTATGGAACACTTGAATGTGGGTAGTCTGAATTAAGATGTGCTTTAAGTGTAAAATACTCAGAGGATTCCATGGATTCAGTAAGTTAAAAGAATGTAAATTATTTCATTACTACTTTTGTACATTGATTACATATCAAAATAAGATTTTGGATATATTTTTGAAATTAATTTCGCTTATTAATTTCACTTATTCTGTTAACTTTTTAAATGACTTCTAGACTAGTAGCGACTACTTGAAAATTTTAAATTACCTATGTGGCTCACATTGTATTTCTGTTGAACAGCACTATCCTAATTCTATCCTAATTTCATAGCTTTGAAAGGAGGCCAAAAGAGCTGACTAGCCACAAAGCTAGTAAGTGAAGGCACCTAGATTCTTTCTACAAAGGAAAAGCCCAGGTGAGTTTTAAAGGCTTGGTCAGAGTGAGATAAAACTCAACCTTAATTCTTCTCCAAGAAGATCTTAACAGTAGGCTAGGTGAGCATGCACCTGGGACTGCTTTTGTTTCCCAGCACATCCTCTTTTTTCTCTCTGGGCCCAGTTTCTCTAGCTATAAAATGATGATAATTATAGGTACCCCGCAGCCAGCTTTGTGAGTAGGAAATGAGACGCTCTATATGAAAGCGGGTCAAGCTTATAGAGAAAAAATGCCTCATAAAACCCAAGGTGATGCTGGCGTAAATACTAAGCCTATGTGTCATGTTAATAGTGGGCATATATCAGAAGTGGGTGGGCAAATCATGGCTTCATCACCCCTGCTTTAGGAAACTGATCCCTCAGGGGTTCCCCCGGCACACAGGCAGGCACCTGGGGCCTCCTCTCAGGGTGGGATGGATTTCCTAGACTTTCTCCTCCTCTGTCTCTCCCTCCCCATGTGGCTGGGGCACCATGTACAGCCCATCTCAGTGGTGCTGTTCCCAGGTTCCCAAGATTGGACCTCCAGCTGCTCTTCACCTTAATCTCCAACTTCCACATCTTGGGCTCTTCATGGCCAGCTGTCATCTTCCAGAACCTCTCCATAGTATAGCCCTGCTCCAGGTAACTTTACTGATTACACAGTTCCACAACGATTTTCTGGAGATAATTGCCTCTTGGCCTTTGTTGTTTCATTCACGGTGGGAACTTTGAGCCTAAGAGGGGCAGAGGGTGAGACCTAGAAAGCATGATATTGGAGACTCTATAAATAGGTGGGCTTTTCTCTACTTGTGGAACCCAAGAACCATCCCAGCAATAAAATTGTCACCCTCATGTAGTATGTCAACTCTGCTGCATCCTGGTTGGGTCATTAAGCAAATCGCCTAACCTCTCAGAGCCTCTATTACCATATCCGAAATATGAAAATCTGTTTCCATTACATTGTGAAGATGAGAGACAGTGTCTGTGTACTAGATCTGTAGTATATATACAGTCAGTAAGTAAGTGACAGCATTTATACAGCAGGCCCAGGAACCTGAGGACGGCCTGCTCTGTGGATTACTGGCAACAAATGTTCTTCCCAAGGCTGCCTCCTCCTGCCACCAGATGTACACCGCCGCCTGCTTACTTGTTTGCCCACGCCTCCCCCAGCACCCGCCCCTGATGTCTGTTACTATGTAATCAGAGAAGCACGCAGGCAGATTTTTAAATAATGCCTGCCCAACCTGAGGTGACTCATCTAGGGCTGTGAGCTCCTGTTCCCCACCACCACGTGGACATCCCAAGCACTAGACCAGCTCACTACAGTGCTATTCTGCACAGCACCCATGCCCGTAGCAATAGGAGGAAATGAGACCTACTGATCCTGCCCTTCCCTGGAATGGGCTTTTGGTGAGCTTCAGGGAAAAGGTGGATTTTTCCCTAGTCTCCTTTTCCCTATTTCTCTTTGTATTTAAAAAGGAACAGCTCTTCTGGCTCCGTTGGGTAGGACGATGGGGGAGAGGAGCCAACATTCTCCTGCCACATGTCATTTCCTGCTTCGGAACTGATGTCACCAACAGTATTTGAGCCACCCTTACCTGAAGGCACTTTGTGGTGATGATGACAAAATTCAGACTGGAGAAGGGAGTAAATTTCCCTTAGAATGCTTAGCATTGCCTTTTACAAAAAGACTCGGGATCTTCCCCTTCTCTCTGCTTGCCCTTCCTCCTCTCTTGCCTTCAGTGAGAGAGTTCTAGTTGACAGTGCCCTCTGAATATGTGATGTTAACGATGGTGATAATTACTGTTAATTGATGCTATCTCTAAAATGACAGATGTGATCTAGTTGAAGTAGATCTAATTGGGGGTCCTGAAATTTTGAGGACATCAGTTTTCTCTAAAGAATAAGGAAAACCCAAGCACCATCCCAGCAATAAAATTGTCTGTTATTCTGGAACAGTCTCACATCCTATTTGTTTGTACCCTCAGAAAAGGCCCAGGGGATGTGGAACCTCTGTTTCTCTTTCTTATGAGACTCATCTAAAGCAGCCTGCCTGATCATTTGACTATGAGCACACATTTTCAGGCTTTTAATAAAAACATCTCTTTATGGAAGAATTTTGTTTAAAGCATTTAAGGTACTTCCTTTTTAAAAACACTGCCGAAAGTATAAACAGTCTGAATCCCAATGTAATTAACTTTGAAAATGTCATCTCCACCAAAATTTTTACATTTTTGCATCAAACAAAATTAATTCAGAGTAAATATATAATATATAATAAATATATAATATATTAATAATAAATATATAATAATGTTTTTCAGCCACCTTCTGAAAGTTTTATGTCCTAGTATGTGTTATTTTTATTATCTGGAATTTTCGAAATTGAAATATATGTGTGTGAGTATAATATACATATAAATTATATATACATATATATTTTATTGTGCTAAGAACACTTAGATATACATATTTTCCGATTACAAAAATAGAAAATTTAGAAAATACTCAAGAACACAAGCATGTCTTTCCATTCTTCTCTAGATAAATTTTTTTTCACTATTATGTTCGATGTGTTGTCTTCCTTTTTTTCCTTTTCATGGGTTGTTGAGGTGTTTTTTCTTGTTCCTTTTTAATGTAAGTTCAATTATTTTTGCCTTTAACATTAAGAATGGAAAAATACTATATTTTCATATACTATGATTTAAATCATACAATCTCACAAACTCTCAAATATATGTAACCTCTGAACTGCTCAGAAAAAATGACATTAGAGTTGAGCCCTGATTTATGGAGAAGAGCTCCTGGAGGGTGAGGGAAGGAAAGGAGTAAGGGAGGGAGGAAGAAGAGAAAGAAGGAAGGAAAGAAGGAATAATCTAAAGTATCTGGGCCATACTAAATTTTCTGAGCAAAATCTTTCTGTTTCACATGGCCAAGGCTGTTGACATGACTGGAATGAATTTCACTCCCATTCAGCCCACCCCCACATTACCTGAGTGGTTAAGAACACAGGCCCTGGACAGAGTAGATGTAAATTCTGACTCTATTTGTTAGCTGTGTGACCTAGGGTAAATTACTTAACCTCTCTGTGCTTTAATTGCCTCATCTGTAAAGTGGAAACAATAATAGTACCTACCTCTTGGGGTTGTTACAAAAATCGAATGAATATGTGAAAGCACTTAGAATACCACTGGGCCCACAGTAAATGTTATATTAATTTTAGCTATTATGATTGGTATTACTATTTCTTTCTTTCTTTCCTTCTTTCCCTTCTTCCTCCCTCCCTTCTTTCCTCCCTTCCTTCCCTCACCCTTCAGGAGTTCTCCATAAATCGGGACTCAACTCTAATGTCACTTTTCCTGTGATGCTCCCTCCTTTGTGCCCATAACATTATGTACGCACCTTAATCCTGACCCCGAGTCCGTATATTTTTCCACAGCAAGGAAAGATGCTATTGTGGAAACAAGCAGCACAACTCGAGCTGTGAGCTGAGGCATCATTTGAATGCTCTTTCTCTCACCTAAACCCTGAGGGTCCACAAGTCAATGGAGGTCCCCATGCCTTGAGAACGATTCTGAGCCTGATCACCCCCAATGCCTGGCCAGCTCCTAAAGGAGGCCTGGAATCCAAGAGAGCCTGTTCCCATCACTTTCCAACATTCTGACTCCCTCGCCACCTATTTTCTGAATACAGGCTTTTATTCACTACAAAATCTGAGTTGCCAAAGAACTTGGGTGAGGCCAACCATACAGACTTCCATGAGGCCAAGCCAGGCGCAGAAAAGGTGCTGGTCATTTTCTCCAAAGCTCCAGAGCTCAAGTTTCGTTCTGTTTCACTTTCAAGGCAAATAGCAATTATGGAAATGTTGACATCAACATTTTCCTCTCCGTGGTGAGAAAGCCAGTTAGGCTGTGCAGAGCCAAATAATTCTACCTTTTACTGAAAGTGTGCTGGGAGAGGCTTATAGCAAGTTGGTGCGAAGTGGGGGAGTGAGGAGAGCTGCCACCCAGGATGCCTGGCCCAACTGTTACAGCCCTCCCCTCTTCTGTCACCACCCTTCACCCAGCTCTGCTCTCCTGGAAAAGATTCCATGTCTTAATCTCTACCCATTCCAAACTGCCAATGTTTTAGCCTGTAATACAGAAACCTTTACCCCTCCCAACTTCCTACCACCAGCATGATCTGCACAGCTTCCTCAAGAAGAGTCTTTGTAGTAGGAGCAACAACCAACCACCACCAAACTCATAAAATACCTCAAAGCAAAATGCACTCAAAATATGAAGTGCCTTATTTATTTATTTATTTATTTATTTTTATTTTATTTATTTTTAGCTATGGAAAAATCCAGTGTCCCAGGGCCTCTTCAGTTATATAGCCAAGCATCCCCAGAATAACTCCCAAATTGTTTCTTGTTCATGGTTTCCTCCTTTGTTTTCCAACTAAATCCCAGAAGTACTTGATTTGTCTGTAAAAATTACTACTATTTATTTATTATCAGTTATTATTTATACATTATTGTCATGTAGTACAAAAATAGTAATAGGCATCATATCAAATGTGGTGGAATGATTTTGTTAAATTTATTATATTACACCAAATTTTGTTGAACACTCATAGTCTGATGCTTGTGTAACATGTTGCCAATATTCTCTCGTTTCTCTTAAGTAAAAAGAATATTTATTACCTCCACTTTTTAAATCTTATCAGCAAGGCCAGTTTTACCATTAGGCACTCTAAACAGCACTGACTAGTTGTCAAGACCTGAGAAGATGTTTAAGATGAGACTGCGGGGAAGAAGGGAAGACAACGTCATGATTGAAAAGAAAACTGCAGTAGTAAAATTAATAAATGTTTTATTATATGTCTACAGGACATATCACATCAATTAGTCAAATGAAACTTAACTTTTAGATCATAACATATAAATTATAATTAACATAAAAATTTTACAAAATAGAAATGTAAATATTTTTGATATGATGTGGAGGGTGCCTCCAAAAATAAGAGAACCTTGGACCTACCATACTATTAAACTGGCTTCATCCATCACTCTCGATTAGTATCATTTTCTGGATACAAAGAAATAATTAGAATTTTTTGATAACTAGAAGAAAGTTAAAGAATACGGAGACAAATATGTTGAAAAGGCATTATTTGAGAGAGTTTTAACAGAGCTGTGAAAGTTAGTTACCTTGGAGAAAATCAAGGCGGTGAGGTCTTGGATCAGTCATTTCCCTTCGCTGGTCAGCAGGGGGCGCCCTGGCTAAGGACAAGTTTGTTGCTATATGTTTGCTGGGGAAGAGGAGAGAGGTAGGCCTTCAGAATTATAGGATAGAGAAGTAATATACAACCAGAAATGTCTATGTACTTGGTGTTTCAAAGTAAAATTTTTGTTAACTCATGGAATACTTTCATACTGTGCTAATTCACAAATGACTTTTATGGTTAGATAATTTTGTAACTGATGAGGAAAATGTAATTAATGAGAAATGCCAATACTGACATTGGAGAAATGAAACTAAAAATAGGGCAGAGGTTGAGGCTTTCCATAGTGGGGAGAGCATAGGTTGGGTGAACGAAGAGTAAGGGAGGACAGAGCTCCAGCAAGACCAGGAGCTGAGTCAACAAATGTGCTGTCAAATCTGACCAGAGGTTAATGCCAGGATCAGAACCTGCTGTCCAATATTAGATCTGGGCTAAAAGAAAGTGATCAAAAAGCAGGACAATGAAATCAGAAAGCATATGTAAGATGTAAGTTAGAAATGGACCTCTGCCTTGCAGGGCTGCCTCAGGAAATCTTAGATTGCTCTTGGGAGCCCAGAGACAGAAATTTCCATTGTAGCTACCTTCAGTTGCAAATTTAACTTATGGAATTGCAATTAATCCTAAGTGAAACTGTAAGGGTGGTTAAGTTTTTTATTGATTCTTTTCCCCACTTCTTGCTACTCTTCCCACAATTTGAGTACATAGGCTCCACCCCCTTATGAAAATCTGTACCAATAATTTAATACTAATCAATTAAGGCCTTACTGTGATGATTAAGTATATTAGCTCTTCCAAAAGTATTCACACACTGCCATAGACTTATGTGGTCAAAGATACCTGAAAATCATATATTCTAAAATTAAAAAATATTCCCAAATTCATCTATCTTGGTCCTCCCTTGCAGAGTTCTTAACTAGAGGTCATATAGCCTATTCTTAAACACCTTTTTTAATAGAATGCTTTCTGCAGCATCAATAGTTGCATCATCATGTAGTTTACATAGGTTATTTTATTTAATCCTCACAATAACCTGCTGAAATAAGTGTGATGATCACCATTTTCTAGAAAAAGAAACTAAGGCTCAGAGACATTAAAATGCTCGCCTAAGGCCATACAACTAGTAAGTAGATTCAGATGTTGGAACAAGATGTTCCAAAGACTACCTTCTTTCTGCTCTCCAAACTGCCTATTAGTGGTAGGCAGAATTCTAAGACAGCCCCAAGATTCACTTGGTCCTGGTGTGCACACACCTTTTCCCAGTTGTTCAAGCAAACACTAATGTAGGTACTGCTGTAAAGGGATTTCACTGATGTAATTAAGCTCCCAAATTAGTTGACCTTAAAACAGATTTTCAAGGTGGACCTTCTCAAATCACATAAGCTCCAGCTGGTGGCAGAAGAGAACATGAGAGTTTGAAAGCAGTAGATATACACTCTTGGAGTGGGCCATGTGGCAGGGAATGACAGGCAGCCTCTAGGAGTGGAGAACAGCCTCTGGTCAACAGCCAGCAAGCAAACAGGGACCGCAGACCTACAACTGTGGGAAGTTGGAGTCTGCCAACTGCTTGAGGAACATGGAAGAGGGCCCTGAGCTCCAGATGGAGCAGCTTGGGATGACTGACCTTGTGAAGCCCTGAGCAGAGAACCCATCATTCCAGACTCTTGACTGTGAAAACTGTTAGGTGACTGTGATGTTTTAAGTCACTGAGTTTGTGGTAACTTATTATACAGCAATAAAAAACTACTATCCCATCTCCTCCTTGGTAAGTGTCTTAAGTTGGTCCCCAGAAGCAGATTTGAGACAAGCATGGAGTGGAAGTTTGTTAGGGAATTGATTCCAGGAAGCGACAGGAGTATAGCAGGGAACTGAGCTGGGAGACTGGAAAGGAAGCCAGCAGGCAACATTTGTGAGCGCATCACTGCTGTGGGCACAGGGCTCCATGCTGGTGGATCTGTAAGAGAAGAGTTGACCATCACTCGGAGTCGTCTCCCCGAAAGTCAGGAAAATGGGATATTTAGCCTCCAGCCTATCCTTGAAGAAATTTTCCTTCAAAAGGGGCATTATAGGTAGGATGTGCAGTAGGGAGTCTGGGAAGAATGAATATCAAAGGAACATGGGCAGGTACCAACAATGTTGGCTACAAAGAAGTACATTAAAAGTTTCTCCACATCTGTTAAACATGCCATTTAGCCATTGGTCCCAGTTTGGCTTCTTAGCTGATGATGTCTGCCTTTCCATACTTTTTGGATACGTGCATCAGCTAAACATTTTTAGTCCCTTCCTGCCCCCGCTCCCCGCCCCAACCTCCCCCCATCAAATAGAATTTTGAGTCCTTTATAATTTAAGGAGGTACTGAAATCAGAGCTCATCGGGTTGTTCTTTTTGTTTTTTCCTTTTTCTTTCTTTTTAAAAAATTGTTTTCAATTACAGTTGATGTTCAATATTATATTAGTTCAGGTGTATAACATAGTGATTAGACATTTATATAACTTGTGAATTGGTCACCCCGATAAGTTTACTACCCACCTGACACCATACATAGTTATTACAATATTATTGACTATATTCCCTATGCTGTACTTTACATCTCGTGACTATTTTTATAACTGGCAATTTGTACTTTGTAATCCCTTTCCCCTTTCCACCCATAATCAGGTTGTTCTTGACTGAGGGCTATAATGAATGCAGCGCTGACCCTGGCAGCTACTGGGCAGCCTCATCATACTAGTGATCACATAAAACTGTCTTGGTTCCTTGTGGAGCTGCTAAGAACCATCTCACCCTTCCCGTCCCTCTGCTGTTAGCTTTTGGATTGCAGGGAAGGACATTTCTTCTACTAGGTGAGCTTGGACACCATCAGGGCCTGGTACTGGAAGAAGGGCACCATGCTCACGGCCACTTTGCACAGGTCTGCATTCAGTATTTATATACTTAACATAGGTCCAATTAACAGGCAAGGGCAAAGGCACAACATGATCAGAAGGGAACATGGGCTCTAAGCAGTTGTCTCACTGCTGGTCATAACCTTTGCCTTTGGCATTTGCTTCTTGAAGTGGTGACCTGTTGTCACTGGTCCTCTGAAATTACCAGTAGCCTATTAACTCCTGTTTGAAGCTTTTTCATTACCCTGTTCTTTACCCTTCACAGGCTGCTCTCTAGTGGGAGTGCTACAGCAGTCTTGGAGGGCTACAGCAGCCTCAAAGGGCTACCTTTTGAGCTGTCCAGAGAGTCGTTACCTATGGAAATGGTGACATTAGGCCAGGACTCTGGACCATCTGTGGACATGCAGTGTCCACCTTGGCATTCAGCACTAAGAACTGTGATTTACACAGTGTTCAGGAAGAAGACTCACTGAGCCAGTTCCCACTAATCATGACTACGTACCGAACACAAAGTTGTCTGGCCTGAAGATCTGGCCAAATGGTCCAGACCTGACCGAGTCCATGGTGCCGGGCTCCAGATCCACCAGGATGGCTCGTGGTACGTATTTGTTACCTGCGGGGAATAAGAGCTGGACTTAGACCTGCAGTTAGCAAACAAATCAGACACGGTAGTGTGCTACGCGCCTTTCACAGCAGAATTCATTAGCGAAAATTCCAGTCTGTGAGACAAAGTAAGAGAATAGGGGAGCTTTTCTGTTTTCAAAAGGGGATAATGAGCATGCTTAGTCATGGCACACATGCAAGAGGCTTAAGGAACTATAAAATGTATTTTTGAGCAGTTGAATTTTAAAATGAATGCAAGAAGCATTTATTTGTCCTTGTATGTTCCTAGTACATCACATCTGCCACAGTATGATTGTAAAGCAAAAAAAAAAAAAATTCAGATAATCACCAGCAGCTTCATTGTAGTACACGTTGATTCTCTCCAGCTGCAAGTCACTGTCTCCATGGTAACTGCCAGTGGGGTCGATCCCATGCTCATCACTGATGACCTCCCAAAACTGGAAATCTAAAAAAAATTTCACGTGATATCTTGGCATCCTAAATATCAGTAAGGATGGCCCTTTTCTTTCTCTCATGTCCTTAGAACAGCAGCCATTGTGGTCAGACAGTTAAGGAATCCTAGGCAGACCAGAGAGCTGTGTGCTCTATTCCTCCAGCAACTGCTGCTGAGGGGCTTGGGAATCCGCAGAGCATCAGGCATATTATGGCGATAGATTGAAAAGCTGGGAGGGGCACGGAAGGAGGAGGGTGGGCACAGCAGATCTCCTGGGCAAGCCGAGGATACTGGGGCAGCTGTCACCCCCAGGCAGGGCTGATGTTGCAGCATCTCAGCTGATGGATGGGTCCTGGCAGGACGTAGGACCAGTTGGATTTTACCCTGCTGTTGCCTTAAGAATCGGTGTCTCCTGGCACAAAGCCCACCCAGCCCTCCAAGCAGTGCAGTTTTATGCCACTGGCATCCATACTGGCCTCTGGCCACTGAGCGCAGCAGGGGATGGGTGGGGAAGGGCAGGCAGGAGCCTGGGAGCATGACCGGGGCAGTGAATGGAGCTGGCCTTGGTGAGGGCACAGGCTCCATTGTGAATTTGCAGCAGGAAAGGGGGTGGGGAGGTTGGGGTGGGCAATATGGCGGTTCTGACAGAGACCACGTCCTTGTTCGGATGCCTGCCCACACCCCTGCACCATGCCCGCTCCTGCCTCGCCCATTGCGGTGGGTAATTGCAGCCCCGATACTGTCACCTGCCGCCTGGCAGACAGGAAGCCAGACTGGCATTTATATTATCCTGTCTAGATGATGCTCATATTAGAAAAATTATCTAACATAATTATCTGTGAGAATCTATCATCAAATAAAGAAATATCCAGACTTCGATGTGGAGCAACTTTAACCAGAAAGACTATTGCAATAGGAAGACTGCTTTAATCTCAGACATCTGCAAGCATCCAAATTCACACAGAATAGCCTTTTCTTTTTAGTAAGGCAGTAGCAGGACCAGCAATTCTGTGGGTGAGGAGGGAAGGAGGGTGGGGGAAACAGACCCCAAATCAGGTTGCTGCAACAGGAATATTTTTCTCTGTAGTCAGTGGATCCTCAGACTGAACTGTTAAAGGGGACAGTGTTCACCTGTGTGCTTGTTTGAACTTGGGGGCAAGCCAAAATTCATGGGTTGTAGGTGGGGAAAAGCCTGACTAAAGTTAGGTGAAACAAAGTAGAGGGTAGGAATGGGGCAATTGTGAACACTTGGCCATCTCCCCTGTTATTTCATACAGACCAAGTCTGTTGTTAAATGCTGTTAGAGATGGAATAATTGTCCTGATGAGGTTGACTTTGCTTCAGTTATCTGTGGTGGACTGGCTTCCACATTTTTTTGGCACTGAAGGGCTACAGGTTATCACTTGCAGAGTATGTTGCTAGACTGACAGGTGTTAGAGGGTCTTAGAGATCCAGGATTTCACAAAAGGTATATTTAGGAATGTAATAAAAGGAATTATCACTAGAGGTTAAATGAGGAAATCAAAGCACAATTTTAAGTTTGAAGGGAACTAGTTGAGAAGGCTTGGAGATGTTGGGCTTGAAGTTTACTTAAATGGCAAAGTGAGGATGACAGTGGCAATTTGATAAATTTCCAATTTGCAGTGAATATTTTTGATGGTTGGTGTAGACATTTATAGAAACACATGAACAGTGGTTATTTCTGGCCACTGCATAAGTGTCCCCTTGGGAAGCCAGGATCAGGTCCAATGCCAGAGAATTGTTGAGGACCTTTCGCTGGACTTCCTATAGTTCGCTGGTCATGATGTTGGTGTCTTTTGTAAGATTGTCTACGATTCTGGTCATTTCCTGAAGCAGAGCATGGAAAATGTGGGATTCTAACAGACTTTCTGAGTGGCCCACACAGCAGGAGCTCCAGGCACACACAAATAGTGTCTTACGTGTGATCCACTGCAGCAGTCAAGCCTTTGAGAGTCCTCTCAATCCTTTAGCCTCCTGTTCCAAGGCCTCTTAAGAACCTAGCAAAGAAGGAAGGTCAAAGCCTCTTTCTGTGGCTGAGATTCTTCACCTGGGCTTGTAGATACAACGTATTTTCATAGACCTTTTGGATTATCTGGTGCTTGGTAAACTGAAATCAGGGGTAATAATACAGTTATGGTGATACACTAAGGCCATCTAGTTAAAGATTTGATAAGGTCTAATAAGATTAGCTAAATACTAGAATCTATTCCAACTGAAGGCATGCCTTTTCCTTTTTTGGCTATGCGCCTTCCCCTGGGAGACATCTGTAGAACCAAGAGGTCATATCCACTCAATGCTTTCATCCCTCTAAGCCCACTTCTAGTGCATGAATATTTCTCTCTCTAAGGGCAGGCCATTCCTGCAGTTTGTACCTCTAGGATTCAGGGGAGACTGTGTGTGGAGAGGGGGGCCGATGGAGTTTAGATGTATAGGCTAGGACATCCATATACCCAAAACACAGTAAAAACTCTGAACATTGAGGCTCAGGTGAACTTCCCTGGTTGGCATTATTCCATGAACATTGTGACACATTGATGCAGCTAATGTCTCTTGACTCCATAGGAAGAAAACAGAAATTCTGTGTTTGATATTCCTCTGGACTCTGCCTTATGCTTTCTTGGCTAATTTTAATTTGTATCCTTTCCCTGTAAAAACAACAACAACAACAACAACAAAACTGTAGCTGTAAGTATAACATCTTTCAATAAGTTCTGTGAGTTCTTCCAGTGAATTGTCAAACTTGAGGGTGATCAGGTGATCTTGGAGATCATTGACCTTGTAGTTGGTGTGAGAAGTAAGGATGGTCTTAGAGAATGTTCCCTCTAACTTCACAGTTGTCCTAAATGCTTCACAGTGGCTGTCAGAAGTGTGATTCACTAACCTAACCCTGACTCACTGGAACATATGGTTCAAGAAAAAGAAGAATGAAAGGGTGGGGGATGTTGAACCTTTAATTTTTGGGTGGCTATAAGGTCACCTATGGTACAGAGCTGGAGCTGTGCTGCAATTAGTTATTGGAGGTAAAAATTATCAAAGGAATTTAGAAATGATAGATCCAGCTCCTGAGGATTTGGCTCACTGGATGCATAAGGAAACATAAAGTAACAAGAAACTAGCTAATATCAATCCTTTGGTTGTCGTTATCTGTAATAACCAAAATGAAATGTAGAGTGTTGGAAAGGATCTTGAGGCTGAGCCAAGCTTGGATTCAGGCTGTTCTGAGCTATCTCAGGGCTGCCATCAAAGGGAATAGTTAAGCTGAAGCCACAGATAGCTAAGATTTGCAAGACAGTGGAGGAAAGACAATGGGAAGAGTCAAGAGACCTATCCATTAGGGTAGAAATCTTTAAACAGTTATTATTGGATATACAAAGTAGACATTGATGGGATAAAAATAAAGGTCTTACTGTAGCACTATCAGAAGTTAGAGAAACTGGTGGGAGCCTCTGCTGGGCCCCCACATCGAAAGGCCTGAAACAAATCTGCTCTATTCACTCAAGTTTAGAGGAATTTTAAAAGCTAGAAGGCAAAGATCACAATGAGAAACCTGACCTGAAATTGCCTGTGGTGATAGTCCCACAATCTCATCAAGATAAGGACTGATAAAAGGGCCTAGGCCCCTTGGCCCAATACCAAGGTAGGGACCCAAGAGCATGTACACATGAGTGGGTAAAATGGTCAGGAGTAGAGGAGAGATGTTCTGGGGCTCCTTGATGTGGGAGCCCCATGCACCAAGATGTCAAAGCTTATTGGTGAAGTCCTAACAGGGCCTACGGTTATACTGAAAGGATATGGGAATGAAATCATTGGTGAGATTAAGGTGAAAGTTTGGAAGAATACTGTTGAACAGACTATGTGATCTGAAGTGATTGTATCTCCTTTACCATTGCATTATGGGAATGGATATTGTATCTAATTGGGGAATGCTTTACCTATCTAGTATTATAAAATAGAAGGCATGTAAAGCCACCTTTCAGCCATTATTGATCAGACAGCCAAATGGGCATCAGTAAGATTTCCTGAGCCCACACAGGTTGTTAATTTGTCTAGGGTGATGGCAAAGACAATCTGCACAATAACCCTGTGTGGGGTGTAGACTGGGGCTTATGGCAAAAGGCTGTGGGTGCTACCCAGCAATGACCACTGGGATTTCCATTTGAAAATTCCAGAAAATTTCCATTTAGAAGACAATTGCTAGCCAGCTATTGGACATTAATTAAAACTGCCCCTATGACTGAAGGATATAAAATAATCCTGAACTTGAAATACCCATAACATCTTAGGTGATGTCAGAGAAGTGCTCTCATGCAGAGGAGAGCTTTCAGAAGAGTTGCATGATGAAATGGAAATGGTTTATACAGGAAATGGTACCTAAGGAATACAGGGAGGAGGTACTCATGAGCAGGGAGCCTCTTTTTCCACTATACTGGCTTAAGACTCACTTGAGGCTCTGCTGGACCCTATGGCTCCTTGAGGTCGCCCTATAAACAACTCTCTATTGACCAAGTAAGAGGTGCTCAGTTTGTGGATGGCATTTCCAAAGTGAACAGACAGCATCCTCTTTGGAAAGCTGGCACTTTGATTTAAGAGGGTAAAGACAAATCAGCTCAGGGAACTGGAATGCATGCTCTTTGCCTCTATGTACATTTGGATTTTTACTGACTCGTGGTTGGTGGCCAATGGCCTGGCCAGAAGGTCAAGCAGATGAGCAATGGAAAAACTGGTCTATTAAAGGGATGCCCACATGGGGCACAGTCCTATGGAAATTACTCTGGGAATTCCAGGGGTACATTAAAGTAGGACTTGTTGATGCCCATGAAAAGAACCCCTTTCTGGGATCAGGAAGTGGTTGGAATTGGCAAATAGCTATCTTTAGGTTCATGAAATAAGTGGATATGTGGGTATTATAGCAAAGCAGAAATGAGCTGAATCTAGACTCATTCCTCTTGCACTCTATGAGACACAAAATGCCACTGTACAGTCTGCCTACAAGAAAGACAGAAGAAAGACAGAGTCTCTGGGGGAAGGCCCTGGACATAACTGTCAAGTTGAGCTGATGTCGGTAGCCCCTGGAGGCTACAAATGTATCCTGCTGGTAATAGACACTTACTCTGAATTGGATTTTACATACCTGATGGTAGAGGCAAATGTTCAAAATACTATAAAAGGACAGAAATAAAAGATGTTGTACCCATTTGGACCACCAAGTCACATTTCTTCAAAACACACTTTTATCCTGAGAAATAATTTGATAGATACTTGGAATAGTTAATAATTAAGGCATGATGGGCTGGCTCACACATCTTCGTGTGTGTGTGCTCACACTCAACATGAAGGGCGCCAATGGAGTTCCCCCCAGGTAGATTCTTCCACTCCTCTGTGGGATCTGGGGAATGGTGGAAGGGAATGCTATTACTCTAAAATTCCTTTCCACATCCCTCAACTTTTTTTTTTCCTACCTGATGCAGTAGTCCCAGGACAAGGACAACAACCACAGGTGCCAGTAGCAGGGATAATCTGTAAGCAAGAAACTATCACTAACTTTATATCAGAATTCATAAGGGCGTGATGGACTGTGTTGTTCTTTTATCTCATCTGGTCAAATTGGGGTCAACAGTGAATGCAACTATATTTCCTAGTGGTAAAGAAAGCCCACAAATTCTGTACCTATGAAACCCTACCCTATATGACTGGAGTGGATTGAGTGGGAGGCATTTGCTAGACTAGTCTTGCTGTTGGCAATCTAGACCAGCAGAGTAGCCAAACCTAATATCCTTTCCAAACAAATATGTAAAAGTTTGGTAAAAATAAAATGATAAATGTGGATAAGGAGTAATGGTAGCTAAAGATAAAGGAATGAATATATGGTTTACACAGTGAGGGAAATCCGATATTTATGTGCCTCAAGAGAGATTCAGAGATTCGGAAATAATATTGTCTCTTAGCCCAATTTTACCACATGACTGAAAAAAATGGATTCACCATATATTGCTAAGACCGCTCTTGCTTTGGGAACCTGACCAGGTTGAATGGACACCTGCATAACTGAGCAGCATCACTCAGGGAGACATCAACGGATATGATGATGGCTTGAAGTAATTGTTAATGACTCAGTGGGGCTCTGGTAATGTGGCAGTATGTGACTCTTATTTTTCAGGTTGCCATACCGTGATATGGCCTTGTTGGTGAGATTCAACCACCTTATGTAAACAGGTCTTATGGTAATACTGATACTGATAATCAGACACATTGAAAAATTAAGTTAAATCCTCTTCCATGTGTAATAAAATGACTCGCTTGGAGAAAAACTGGATTTAACTAACTATCAGCTAATCTTTGTGCAAAATAGTTCTGTATGAGTTTATCATAAGGAACAAATAGTAGCAGATTAAGCGGGGAAGAGTCAACTTAGTACAAAAGCATGCAAATATATGTAATGGCTTTTTTATAGGATGAATTGATTAGTTGTTTCCTATTGCTCTGTCTAATAAATGCTAAATTAAACATAGATACCCAGACAGAGATGATTGCTTTGTTGTAAGAGTCTTGGCGAAAAGCCAGGGAATGACCTGTGGAGTGAGAAATTAATGTTTGCCAAAGACAGGTCTAGCCCTTGCCCTCAGCTCCTGCCAGGTGATTTCTAAGCCCCCGTCCTGCCTAATAAGAGTGTCTTTGTTTGCTTGGGGGCTTTGCACATCCGACAGTCTATCAACGTGATTTATGATAGGGGCTCTGGGCCACATGCTATCAGTTCAGATCTCCCAGGAGCTAGATAGTAAAGGTATCAGCTCAGCCTTCAAGAGGGGCTGGAGACAAAAGGTTGGCTCTGTGGGCAGTATGTGGTCAAGCCCCAATAAAACACTGGACATCACAGGTGCAAGTGAACTTCCTGGGTTGACAGGCCTCTGTGTTTGTTGTCTCGCATTGATGCTAGGAGTTAACATTGTCCATCATTCCATGGAGTGAGGACAACTGGAATCTCTGTATTTGGACTCTTCTGGGACTCCTCCTCATGTGCCCCCTCCTTTGGCTGATTCTATTCTGTATCTTTTACCTGTAATAAACCATAACCATAACAGCTTTCAGTGCATTGAGTCATTCTGGCAAATTATTGAAACAGGGTGTTTTGGGGAACCCCTAAACTTGCACTTGTCAAAAGTGAGGAGAGGCTTCTAGGATACTTTGTGCCCTCTAAAACTTCATAGTTTGCTCTAATTTATTCAGGGGATTAAGTAAATATTTACGTGATAAATGCTGAAAACTCCAGGCTTCGACTCATCTCTTAGAATGCTGGCAGCCAGGCATAAGAAGCAAGATATTTGCAGGGATGTTCTGGGGTATAAGATCATTTCAAGAAGAATGATGTAATAATAATGATTATATCTGCTGTCTTTTGCTGCACGACAGACTAACTCAAAATTTAGTGAATTAAGACAAATCATGTATTATTAATCCCAAATTTAAGGGTTGCCTGAGTATGGGCCAGTTCATTTGGGGCTTGCGATTCTAAGGTGACTTCACTCACATGTCTGGTGGTTGATCTAGTGAGAGATTCGCTGTTATGTCTGGCAGTTAGCTTGATGTCTGTTAGCTGGGACAACAGCCTAACAATGTGTCTTTCATTGTCCATCAGGTTAATCATTCTTATTCTTTTGGTGGCAAAAGGGTCCCTAGTGTCAGGAGAGAGCAAGCCCCCATTCACAAGCACTTTTCCTACCCTGGCTTGCATCATATTTGTTAATGTTCCATTAGCAAAAGCAAATCAGGTAGCTAAGCCCAGATCCAAGAGGTAAAGAAATAGACTCCAGCTCTTGATTGACAGGGAAAAAGTCACATTGCAAAGAAGTGTGTATCAATCAAGGTTCACTAGAAACAGACCCCGAAATATCCAGGGCAGGCTGGAAACTCAGACAGGGCTTCTATGTTATGGTCTTAAAGGGATTCTTCTCTAGGAAACTTTTTTCTCCAAGGCCTTCATCCAGTTAGCTAAAACTCATCCATACTATGAAGGGTCATCTGTTTTATTTAAAGTAAACTGATTGTAAACGTTAATCGAGTGTACAAAATACCTTCACAGCAACATCTAAACTATTGTTTGACGAAATAACTGGGCTCCATAGATTAGCCAAGTTGACATATAAAATTTCATCATCACAGAGCAAATATTCAATCTGCACACTATCTCTGATGGTTCCCCAAGCAAACAAGTGGACAGATCACCCATAATTTACCCAATAAATCTTATAGTCGAAAAGCTCTACCCATGGACTCAGAGATTCCAATTAGCTTCTTCATGTCTCTCTTAAAAAGGAGCTTACAACCAAAGATTGCCAGATACCTGAAGAAAGCCTCTATCATGAAAGACAGAGGCTCAAGCAAGCAAAAAAAGAAAAAAAAGAAAAAAGAAAAGAAACGAAAAAAGAAACACGAAGGAAATTATGTAGAGAGAGAAAAAATTGTCTTTAAAAAAATCTCATGACTCTCCTCAGATAAAAGATGATAGTGCATCCATGAAATAATAACAGAATACTATATGAAATTTTAAAAATTAAGAAAAAGTTCTTAGAAATTAAAAAAATATAGAGTACAAATGAAAACTTAATTGAGACCCTGGAAGATAAAGTCAAGCAAATCTAGAAAGTACAATAAGGAAAGGGGGATGGAAAATAAGAGAGAATTCGATAAGAAAATTGGAACACTAGCCAGAAGTTCCACATCAGCTGACTAAGAACTCCACAGAGAGAGAATTGGAAAAAACAAACAAAAAACATGAGAAACATGATCATATAAAGATATTAAGAAAATGACAGAACATGAATTACCAGATATAATTCTATATGGTAGAATATACCTCCTTACAATCTAAATGCGTGATTTAGTTACTTGGAAAATTAATTGTGTCAGATCATTTCTTTAGGAAACAGACTCACCGAGAGATTGGCACAAGACATATTGGAGAATGAAAGAAGCAGAATTGGGGGAAGTAAGGTGTTGAATTGTGCAGTCTCAATAAAAGGCTCAGACGATCCCAAGAGGTGCTCTGGAGCTCAGATTGTTACCTATGTTTCGAAAAGCCAAAACTCAAAAAAAAAACATCAGAGTTTGGAGTAAGGAGAGGTTTATTCATTGGGAAGGCACCAACCAGGAAGATGAGTGACCTCATGGTGTGTCAAATTTATGTTCCTCACTGGAATAGGTTAAGGATTTTTAAAGGGTTAGGGGAACAAGTATGTGGGAATGCTGGTTGGGCAGGTTTTAATTGGAGGACCTTGGAACTTGGCCATTTATGGTAAAAGGGGCATTAACACTAGATCTTCCTGGACAATGGACCCTTGGCTTCTGAAAGGGTTCCGGTGTTCAAGTTCCTGTTATGTCCAGGTCCTTTGGTTCCGTGTATGTGGCAGGGGGTGGGGATGAGGTGGGTGAGACTTAATTCCAGGTGCAGCTGGAGGTCAAAGTTCTCTCCACTGCGCATGCTTCCGGCTGCATGACTTGCAGTTTTTGTCTGTGTCTCTGAAAAGTAACTCAGTATCTTGTTAAACAGGATAGGACCATTTTGAGCTGGTTCTATGGTTATAAGATGATCCTTCAGAGAAGTCCCAAATAGAAGCAAGAAGGCTAAACCTTTATACTTTCCCCCAGTGGGCCAGCTCTTGCATGGCCCTCAAGGAAGTGTCCATGACTTTGGATGAAGCAGCTCTCTTTAGCTGAAGGAAGCACTAAGGGAGAGGCTCAGCTGAGGACCATCAGTGGTCCAAACTCCAGCAGCTGGGAAGATGACAGCCTCATAGTCCTGAAGGGGGAATCCACTTCCTTAATTAAATTGGAAACTTGTAGCCTTAACTTCTTTGCAGTCTTTCATGCACATATGGTCTACAACCTCTAATTCTGTTGCATTTCTCTGGCAGTTATGTGAGTCCCAGGTCTTGCGGGACCCAGGTCTGGCGGGTCCCAGGTCTGGGTGTGATCCAGGCACGTGGCTAGGAATAGGACCCTGGATTTAGAATGTTACATTAGAATAGTAGGGCGCCTGCACCTAAAATATGTAAATATAATTCAGCTTATTGTATCACGCTGAATGCCACTATTGTATGTACTCTGATATATGTGGAGCCCATGCAGTCTCCTGGAGAGCAAAAGAAGAGCACAAGAAGAAGGGGAGCAAAAGAACAGAGGCAGAAGCACGCTCCCCGCAATAGAATTGCACTCTCTGCAATAGAAGCGCATTCCCCACAACAAAGTTGGTGCTTGCCATTTCATTCTCATGGTGGCCTCTTGTACATTCTTCTAACTGGGTGTCTCACCACTGAAACCTTCCCTTCTCTATCAGCTCATCGCTAACATAGTTGCTGGCCACTGAAAGAGTGTGCTATGGGATGCCCGAGCCATGTAACAAGCTCGACTGGAGTGCTAATGCAGGGAGTGGCCACAATTTTCCAGCACTGCCTAGAATGCGAGTGTGAAGTCTTTACAATTGTGGGAAGCAGCATTAAAAGGCCCATTGTTGCTGCACAAGTTAGTAACATATATTTTATCAGTACAAATGCTGCCATTTTGCCATTGATACATCCAGCTCTCACAGCCATATCTCGACTGGTCATGAACTCCAGCATAGCAAAACGGAATGGTATGTCTAAGCTGTGCTCATTCAGAGAGCATCTAAAACATTACATTTAATAGTTCAAATTTACAAAGGTGGTAAATTAGAAGTATCTGTATTTTTAAATGATTTTTCAATTCACAAAAGATTTATCATCTAACACTACACAGTAAATTTTCTTAAGTGTTAAATATCATCCTTGTTGCAAAAATTTGAATTAATTTCTCATTCATTACCCCAAACTGTTTCTATATCAGATCTATATCCCATTTATTCAGTGACACATTTTAAGTGCAGCATGCTTGTGAGGCAAGTAGGAAAGAAAGAAAGAAATCCACACTGAGCTTCTTCTGTGTTCTACAACCAGCTAAGGTGCTTTACACATGCACACACTCACATGCACGCCCACACTTACGAGGTAGATAATCTCTCCTTCTTGCACATGAGGAAACTGGTTCAGAGGGGTTAAGACAATGGCCTGGCATTATGCAATGCCAGCAAAAAAAATCAGCAATTGCATCTCCTGCCGCCTGACAGCACATTTTCTGGAGTTTCAAATTCAAGCTGTTTCCTAGGTAACCAGCACACAGCCCCCAGGACTGTCTGCATAAAAGGGAGGAATCAGAGATCCATTTAATATCTACTCTTCCACTCATTTCCTGCATCAGCAGTGCTGCAGTCCTTTGTCAGGGCATTATTGTGGCAAAAACAGAAAGCCCAAACCTTGCCGTGGGGTGCTATTTCAAATGAGACATTTCTGCTCACTGAAGGACCAGATTCATTGAGAATCTTGCCAGTCAGAGCATTGAGCCTGTTTCTATTTTTATTCACTCCCCTGCCTTTTCCTTTTCTCTCAGGCTTTTTGTCCTTGTAGCAAGTTCTCTTTACTGGCTCCTTATTCAAATAAGCCTGTGCCCTTGAGGAACACTAGGATCTCTTCCACTTGGTCAAAGGGCTCTTGCAGAGTCCTTGCCATTCCCTGGATCTGCATGTGACCAGGACAGGCACCAAGGCTGGCAAATGTCTGTCACATCCCTATTTATCCTGGTGCTGAGTCTTTGCTTATTGTGTGCTCTCCTATGATGGTCGTTGCAGATAGCCACTGAGACCTAAAGAATTTGCTCTCCCTGCTCTGCTACAAGAGACAGGCTTAAACTACGAGATTAAATAAGCAAAGGGAATGAGAGTCAAAGTAGTCCACTCCCTCACCACCTTCAACAATTTGATCTTCATCAATCCAAAACATTTTTTCTTACCAAGAAGCTGGAATGTACTTCGCTTTTATGAGCACCTCTCTTCGGATATAAATATTATTAATAAAATTCAATCTCATGGGTATTGCTGCTGAAAAACATTTTTCTTGGTAACAGCAGGTGCAAGAAATATGTTGTAAATGTCTATGGCCAGTCTTATTATGCATGATTAATGTGTAGCTATTTTAAATATCAATGGACACTATAGCATGGCTATCGGTCAAGGTCAAGAGGCATCAGCCTAACTGTGGGGCTGGCCCACGGGGATGGGGAATGGCAAACTCAATTATAGGGGTGTGGAAGGCATCGACATCCAGAGGTCTGAGCTAGTGGATGAAGGTTCCTGGCACAGTTTCTGTCAGTGACAGCATCCCAATTCAGGCTTTTAGTTCTGGACAGGCGGTGGACAGGGACAAGACAGGGCTCAGTGCCCAGGTAGCAGGGCCAGCAGCTAGTTCCAGCCAGAGGATGGGCTGAGTCAACACACAGCCCCAAGGCACTGCAGCTGGCAGCTGGATATTAGGTGATCTAATTGAGTTAATAATAATATTTCTTGGGTGTGGTAATGACATTGTGGTTCTATGAGGATGTCTTTGTCCTTAGGAGGTATAAAGTGAATCTTTTAGGGGTAAAGTGTTGTGATATCTATAATCTACTTTCAAATAATTCAGCAAAACAAGTATATAAATACAAGCA
Source organism: Pteropus medius (assembly GCF_902729225.1). Classification (NCBI taxonomy): domain Eukaryota; kingdom Metazoa; phylum Chordata; class Mammalia; order Chiroptera; family Pteropodidae; genus Pteropus; species Pteropus medius. The sequence goes on along the minus strand of NW_024344241.1, from coordinate 6,539,476 downwards.
AATGCGGTAATATGGGCAAAACATTAATAGCTTGAAATTAGAGGACGGGTACACAAGGGTTGACTGTGTTCTTCTTTCAACTTGTAGGTTTTAAGTTTTATTTTTTAAGTAAGTGTTTTTAAGTTTTTGTTTGTTTATTTGTTTGTTTTTTAAGAGTTAATGATTAGCTCTTGGCCTGAAACAGAAATCAGATTTCCTCAAAACTGGACTAGAGTTAAAAACTAGAGTAAGTGGTATGTTTAATATTTTGCTGACTTCTTTCTTATAAATGTGGTCTAGTCCAGAAAGGATGGAATACAGTAAAAATGCTACCATTAAATCCAACAGTTAAAATACGTTTCATGAAGCAGGCTGGTGAGTTCCATTTTTATCTTGTGTTTTCTTCTTCTCACATTTTCAGTGCTTAATTGTTTTTCTCATTCAAAAGAGCATTTTATCTGATTATCCATCCTGTGGCAGGAAGTAGAAGGGAGTGCTGCCTAGAGATTAAACCACAAAAGTGGAAGTTAAGTCTTCCAGATCCCTTTCATAGTTCTGCTTTTATAACCTTGAGGAACTAACTTGATTAACACAAATACACACAGAGCCAGCACATCTGGCCAGTTGTACATAATTAGTAAGAGCATTAAAACTTAGATATTCTATATTTTGATGTTTGTGCAAATATAACATGAATGCATGTCTCATATGGGTAAATACATAAAAATCTCATGATGATGCCCATCTCCCCTCCTAAATGGTAAGATCCTTAAAGGCAGGGACAGTGTCTGTATTATTTATATTTGTGCCCCCATCGCCTAACACTGTAAATGTTTGTGAATAAATGAATGAATGAATGAATAAATGAAAAAAAGTAGAAGAAATGTGATAATACTTAAATTCTACAACAGCTAAGGATTATGCTGATCCATAATACCATTGTTTTTATGATTTATCATGTTTGTAGACTAAATATAGCAGACCGATGTCCAATGCTCATAGGGGGAAAAGCTTGGTTAACAAAATAGCATCATAAGTATGTAAACTGTGTAGTTGAGCAAACAGACGGTAATATGAAAAATAAAGCTAACTTTTGTTAGAACAGTGGGATTAAAGGTAGCCTTTTTTATTTTATGTACTATTTTGTTTTTAATAAAAAATAATTTATAAATGGGTATTATCCCTGGAGGCAAGCTGTTTAATACATAAAAGAAATAGCACAACATGGAGAATTACTTGTCCATGTGGAATGGAGAATTACTTGTCCATGTTGTGCTATTTCTTTTAATACATAAAAGAAATAGCACAACATGGAGAATTACTTGTCCATGTGGAATCTAGATTCAAAAAGCACATGATGATTTTATTAGAATATTGGGAAAGAGAAGAGAGATGTTGGAAGTAACAAAATCCCAAAGCACACTGAGCCCGGTGCCCACAACAGCAAGAAGGAAGACACAGACAGGGAGATGCACACGTGAAAACAAAGTGTAACTTCCGTGATAAACAGCATAACCATACAAGAAGAGCAGAAGGTCAATTTTGAATTAGAGGAAGATGTCTCGTAAGTGGTCTATTTAACGCTTGACAAACTCTAAATCTACTCACTTCAAAGGTGAAAATAGCAGCACCCTTTGTTTGCACATGGTTTCATCCAGAGATCCTAGAGTGTCCTAAATTGTAAGCTTAACTGCACTGAATTCAAAAGCTCTGTGGTGGATTAAAAAATAATGCCCTCAATAATATTCGAATTATGCTTATCTTCACCAATAATTAAGAAATAAAAATAAAATAATAGTGAGATATCATTTTTCATCAAATTGGCAAACTTTTTAAGTTTTCTAAATTCCCTAAAATTGATCTAAATTTCTATCTCAAGAGCTCTTATTCTGTTTGACAGAAACAACCTCAACTTAGTCAATGTAGGTTAATCTTGGTCAATTCAGGAGATCCTCAGTCAGCTCAGGGTTTCACCCTTCCCACTTCTCTTTTAGGTTGATTTTAAGTTACAAAAGATATATGTGACGTCAGGGCATGTCAGAGAGGGGCGTCTTGCATTCTCCATTCATCCTCATCTATCTATCTATGCTCATGTCTTTTCAGGTACCCACATTCCACTGTAGTGGCCCCTTATAAAGTTCCTGCTGACACATCTTGCCTTGTTCCACTATGATGGTTAATTTTATGTGCCAGCTTGACTAGACCATGGTGTGCCCAGACATTTGGTTAAATATAATTTCTGAGTTTGTCTGTGAGAGTGTTTCTTGATGAAATTAGCATTTAAATCAGTAGACTGAGTAAAGCAGATTGCTCTTCCCAATGTGGGTGGGCATCATCCAATCCAGCAGAGGCCTGAATAGAACAAAAAGATGGGAGAAGGGAGAAATTTTCTCTTCCTGCCTGACTGAGCTGTGACATCATTCTTCTACTGCCTTCAGACTGAGACTTATACCATCAACTCTCCAGATTTTCAGGCCTTGAGACTCAGTCTAGAACTATACTACCAGCTCTCCTACATCTCTAGCTTGCAGATGGAACATCACGGGACTTCCCAGTCTCCATAATCATGTGAATGAATTCCTTATAATAAATCTCTTTAAATATATCCTATTGTTTCTGTTTCTCTGAGAACCCTAATACATACATTGCCTAAGTAATGTCTCTTTGGTTCTCCTGGCCCTCTCTCAGTTACCTCTGCCCTTCTCATTGGAAACATGGAAAACTTTCTCAAGCTCTCTTACAATATTCTGGGTCAATATAAGGCTCTCATGGGCTGCCTTAGAATCTCTTAGTCTGGACATGCATCTTTTATTTCTACTCTGCTACTGGTTGGAGCGAATGTGATTGGGACTGCCATTTCCCAGAATCCAAGATAGAAACTGGTATGCAGATTTCCACCTGGAGAAACTATCCAGGAATTTATCAACTAGGATGATTTTGGTCACAAACAACAGACGAGCCAACTGAAAGTGGCTTTAACAATAAAAAATGTATTATCTCATATAACAAAAATATTATAGCAGTTCTCAAAGTGAGAACTTTAGGGACCCTAGGGGGTCCCTAAAACCCTTTAAGGGCATCTGCATGGCCAAAATTATTCACTCCAAGTACAAACTAGACCAATGGATTTTAATGTAATATAGTAGAAATTGGAAGTTCTTTATAAAAAGTTTATTACAAAAAAGGTTCTGTAAGCAAAATTTTATTGGAACACAGACACGCTAATTTGTTTAGTATCATCTGTGGCTGTTTTTGTGCTATATCAGCAGACTTTAGTAGTTGTGACAGAAACTGAATGGCCCACAATATAGAAAATATTTACTGTTTGGCCCTTTATAGAAAAAGTTTATTGATCCCTGTAATAGAGTATAAAGCATCTTTGGTTATAGTTCTAGATTCCATATTGCAAATAACCTTTAAGAAAATACCATTTGTTAAGTTTTTAGTGTACTACCAAAGAAGAATATCCTCAATTATCAGAACAGGAAAAAAAAAAAAATGCTCCTCCCTTTTTCCACTACATTTCTGAATGAGACCAGATGTTTTGTTTGTTTGTTCAACCGAAACAACATATTACAACAGATTGAATGCAAATTCAGATTTAAAAATCCAGCTGTCTTGTATTAAGCCAGACATTGAAGAGATTTGTTAAAAATGTAAAACAAAGACCCTCACATCACTGTTATTTTTTGTTTTAAAAAATATTATTTTTTATGTTTTATGTAAATCAGTAATACAGTTTAGATTTTAGAATGGATTAATTATTTATTTGATTTAATGGATTAATAAATAATATTTTTGAGTGTTCATGATTTCAATTAATAATATGGTAAATACTGATAGATATATCCCACACACACACAAATGTTTGCTGGGGTCTTCAATAGTTTTTAAGAGTAGATCCCTGAGATCAAAAGGTTTGAAAACTTCTATTTTAGAGCTAGGATATTTTCAGAGTTGCTTACTACATCATTTCACTGATATTATCACAGACACAGGTGTTTTCCATCTTTCTAGTCTGTCTGTCTCAGCATATTAGCCTGTCCTTTTAAATAGGCTTCCCTCATGGTTGCTGTTGATGCAGTTCCTGGCATCACATGTCTTCAGAAGCAGAAAAGGCACTACTTATTTTTGCCCAACCTGTTTGAAGAGCAAAAAACAAATGAACAACAACAACAACAACCACAACACCTTTCCCAGAACCAGTGTACTATTTGTTTATTACTATTTGTTTATGACCAGAGCTGCAGTCTTTCTTGGACAAACCACAGGATCTATGAGCCTGAAGCGGGCAGTGTCTGGCTTCGGTGTGCTCTTGACATTTTGCGGAGTGGCTCCAGGCTCAGTTCTGGTACCAAGCCTGAAACTGCATTAACCTGGTGAACACCACTTATCCCACCCTGGTGACTCCCTGGACAATGTCTCACCCAACTTGCATACTGCCCAAGGCTCTTTCAGCTGTTGAGCCTTATGGGCAGCTGGCAGTCAGTCTCAGGCATTGGGGTGTCATGTGTCTTTTGCTGAGCTACTCCAGGCCTGGTACTAGTGGCAGCCAGCCACAGTTCACAGGGTGGCCTCTCCTACAAGTCGCCAGGTCCAGCAAATGGAGCAACCAACCTCCGATAGCTTTGTAGCTCCCACCAGGTAGTCCCAGGAAATCATGGGCAGAAGCTGACCTTGGTCTGCAATGGGAGCTCCTCCCCAGAAATCTCAGAACCAATATACCCGGAGGCTGGCTTCAGACAACAACAGAGCACTACCTAATTAGCCCATAAATGGCATACGCAAAGGGTGCTCTCAACGGGCACACAAGTGAATGCCACTCCAAGGGATCAGCCCTGACACAGCAGCTCATACCCTGTGGGCATAGCCAACCCTCAAAAACGGTCATTCTGAGAGTCAATCCCACCCGCTGTTGTGCCAACGGCAATTAAGGCTCAACAACAACAGAAGGACACACACAACCCATACAAGGGACAATCTTGGAACACCATGTGCAAGTGATCAGGGAGACTGTGCCACTGGAACACACAGGGCACTACTACATAAGGCCACCCAGCCAAGTCTGGAAGATATAGCATATCTACCTAATATATAAAAATGAACACAGAGATGCAGCCAAAGTGAGGGGAAAAAGATACATGTCCAAATGAAAGAACAGGAGAAAATCTAAAAAAAGAAAAAAAAAAAAGAACAACATGAAATAGAGGCAAGAAACCTACCAAATACAGAGTTCAAACACTGGTTACAAGGATGCTCAAGGTACTTAGTGAAAACTTCAACAAAGAGGTATTGAGCATAAAAAAGACATAGAAACCATAAAAAAGAACCAATCAGAAATAAAGAATACAATAACTGAAATGAAGACTACACTAGAAGGAATCAATAGCAGATTCAATGAAACCGAAGTTCAAATCAGCAATTTGGAAAACATCCAATCCAAACAGCAAAAAGAAAAAAGAATAAGAGAATAAGAGACCTCTGGAACAATATCGGGTGTAACAACATTTGCATCATAGAGGTACCAGAAAGAGAAGAGAGAGAACAAGGGATTGAGAACCTGTTTGTAGAAATAGTGACTGAAAACTTCTCTAATCTAGTGAAGAAAAGAGACATATAAGTCCAGGAAGCACAGAGAATCCCAAAGAAGATGAATCAAAAGAAGCCCACACTGAGACACATCATAATTAAAATGCCAAAGGTTAAAAACAAAGAGAGATTCCTAAAGGCAGCAAGAGAAAGGCAGCTAGTTACTTACAAAGAAGTTTCCATAAGAAGCTCATATCTGGTCAGCTGATATCTCATCAGAAATTTTGCAAGCCAGAAGAAATTGGCACAAAATATTCAATGTGATGAAAAGCAAGGACCTATAACCAAGACTACTCTACCAGCAAAGCTATCATTTAAAATTGAAGGTGAGATAAAGAACTTCCTAGAAAAAGAAAAGCTAAAGGAATTCATTACCACCAAGTCAGTATTACAAAAAATTTTAAAGAGACTTCTTGAAGAAGAAGGAGGGGCAGAACATAAATGTGAATAATAAAATGGAAATAACTATGCACCTATCAATAATCACTTTAAATGTAAATTAAATGCATCAATCAAAGGGCATAGGGTAGCTGAATGTATAAAAAAAGAAGATCCACACATATGTTGTCTACAAGAGACTCCCTTCAGATAAAAAAGACACACATAGACTGAAAATTAAGGTACAAAAAAAGATATTTCATGCAAATAAAACAACAAAAAAAAGCTGGGGGTACCAATACATATATCAGACAAAATCAACTTTAAAATAAAGATTACAATAACAAAGAAGAATATTTTGTAATGATAAAGGGATCAATCCAACAGGAAGATATAATCCTTATAAATACTTATGCACCCAACACAGTAGCACTTAAATATATAAAGCCAATATTGATTGACTTAAAGAGAGAGATTGTCTATAATACAATCATATGAGGGGACTTTAACACTACATTAACACCAATAGGCAGATCTTCCAGACACAAAATTAACAAGGAAATAGCTGCCTTAAATGACACACTAGATCAGGTTGATTTAATTGATGTTTTTAGAGCATTTCACCCCAACATAGTAGAATATATGTTTTTTTTTTTTATTGCACATGGAACATTTTCCAGATAGACTATATATTATGCACAAAACAAGTCTCAATAAAGTTAAGAAGATTGAAATCATATCAAGCATCTTCTCCAACTACAGTTGTATGAAACTAGAAATTGATTACAAGAAAAAAACTGAAAAAACACGCAAACACATGGAGGCTAAATAACATGCTACTAAATAATGAATGGGTTAACTATGAGATCTAGGGGAAAAAAATCAAAAGAAACATTGAGACAAATGAAAATGAAAACACAATGACCCTAAATCTGTGGTACACAGCAAAAGCAGTCCTGTGCAATACAGGCCTACCTCAAGAAACAAGAAAAGTCTCAAATAAATAATCTAACCTTACACTTAAAGGAACTATAAAAAGAATAGCAAACAAAACCCAAAGTGAGTAGAAGGAAATAATAAAGATCTCAGCAGAAATAAACAAAATACAGTTTAAAAAAACAATACAGAACATCAATGAAACCAAGAGAGTTCTTTGAAAAGATAAAGTATATTGATAAATAGACTCATCAAGAAAAAGAGAGGACCCAAATAAATAAAATCAGAAATAGAAATGACAACTGACACCATAGAAATATAAAGCATTTATATATATTTATGTATATAAATTCTACAAGCAATTATATACCAACAAATTGGGCAATCTGGAAGAAACGGATAAATTCCTAAAAACGTGCAATCTTCCAAGACTGAATCAAGAAGAAACAGAAAATCTGAAGAGACCAATTAGTACTAATGAAATTGAATCAGTAACCAAAAAACTTCCAACAAACAAAAGTCCTAGACCAGATAGCTTCACAGGTGAATTTTACAAAACATTCAAAGAATTAACACCTATTCTCAAATTATTTCAAAATATTCAAAAGGAGAGAAGTCTCCCAAGCTCATTTTATGAGGCCACCATTACCATGATTCCAAAATCAAATACATAAATAAAAAGAAAATTATAGACCAATATCCCTGATGAACATAGATGCAAAAATTCTCAACAAACTATTAGCAAAACAAATGCAGCAATACATTAAGAAGATCATACACCATGATCAAATTGGATTTATTCCTGGTATGCAAGCTAATATTTGCAATTCAATTGCTGTGATACACCACATAAATAAATTGAAAGATAAAAATCATATGATCATATCAATAGATTCAGAAAAAGCATTTGACAAAATTCAACATTCATTTATTATAAAAACTCTCAGCAAAGTGGGAAGTGAGAGAACATACCTTAACATAATAAAGGCCATATATGACAAACCCACAGCTAATATCATACTCAATGGGGAAAAGCAAAAAGTATTTTCTTTAAGAGCCGGAATAAGACAAAAATGTCTACTTTCAGCACTTTTATTCAATAGCAATCAGACAAGAAAAAGAAGTAAAAGGAATTCAAATTGGAATGGAAGAAGTAAAACTGTCATTATTTGTAGATAGTATGATACTATATAGAGAGAACCCCAAAGATTCCACCAAAAACTATTAAAACTGATAAATGAATTTAGTAAATTAGTACAGCACAGAATTCATATTCAGAAATTTGGCTGCATTTCTATATACTAATAATGAACTACCATAAAGAGAAATTAAGAAAACAATCCCATTTACAATTGCATCAAAAATAAAACACGTATGAATAAATTTGATCATAGAGGTAAAAGAACTGTACTCAGAAAATTATAAGACACTGAAGCTAAAAATTGAAGAAGATTCATATAAATGAGCATATATCATGCTCATGAATAGGAAGCATTAGCATCATTAAAATGTCCATACTGCCCAAAGCAATCTATAGATTCAATGCAATCTCTGATACTGTTGGCATTTTTCACAGAACTAGAACAAATAATCCTAAAATTTCTATGGAACCATAAAAGACCCTGAATAGCCAAGGCAATCCTGAGCAAGAAGAACACAGGTGGAGGTATCACACTACCTGATACCAAACTATACTACAAGGCTGTAGTAATCAAAACAGCATGGTACTGGCATAAAAATAGACACATAGATCAGTGGAACAGAATAGCAAGCCCAGAAGTAAACCCATGCCTTCGTCATTTAATCCATGACAAAAGAGGCATAAATATACAATGGGATGAAGACGGTTTATTCAATAAACGATATTGGGAAAACTGGACAAATACATACAAAAAAGGAAACACCTTCTTACACCATATGAAGAATAAACTCAAAATAGATTAAAGACTTAAATGTAATGCCTGAAACCATAAAACTCCTAGAAGAAAATATAAGCAGTAAACTCTCTGACATTGCTCTTAGTAATAGTTTTTCTGACATATCTTTTCGGGCAAGGAAAACAAAAGAAAAAATAAACAAATGAGACTACATCAAACTAAAAAGTTGTTGCACTTTTTAGTTCTTTTTTTTTTTCCTTTTAGCAAAGGAAATTATCAACAAAACAGAAAGACAAACTTTTGAATGGAAGAAGATATTCACCAATGATACATCTGATAGGGGTTAATATTCAAAACTTATTCAAAAAGAACTCATACAACTCAACACCAGAAAAACAAATCCAATTAAAAACTGGGTAGAGGACCTGACTGACATTTCTCCAAAGAAGACATACAGGTGGCCAATAGACATATGAAAAGGTGCTCAATTTCACTAACCATTTGAGAAATGCAAATTAAAATCACAATGAGATATCATCTCACATCTGTCAGAATGACTATCATCAATAAATTAATAAACAAGTGTTGGTGAGGATGTGGAGAAAAGGGAATGCTCGTGCACTGTTTGTGGGATTGCAAATTGGTACAGCCTCCTTGGAACAGTTTAAAGTTTCCTCAAAAAATTAAAAATGGAACATCCTTATAACCCATAAATTCCACTTTTGGGTATTAATCTAAAGAAATCCAAAACACTAAAAAGATGTATGCAACCCTATGTTCACTGCAGTGTTATTTACAATAGCCAAGGTATGAAAGTAACCTAAGTGCCCATCAATAGACAGTAGGATAAAGAAGAAGTGGTGCATATTACAATGGAATATTACTTGGCCATCAAAAGAGAATGAAATCTTACTATAACATGGATGGATCTAGAAGGCATTATGCTATTTAAAGTAAGTCAAACAGAGAAAGACAAATACCGTATGATCTCACTTATATGTGGAATCTAAAGAACAAAGTAAACAAAACAGGAAAAAACTCATAGATACAGAGAACAAAATGATGGTTTCCGAATAAAAGGGGTTTTGCAGGGCTGGATGGAAAATGTGAAGGTATGAAGATGTGCAAATTGGTAGTTACAAAATAATTATGGGTTGTAAACTACAGCATAGGGAAAATAGTCAATAATATTGTAATAACTACGTATAGTGCTAGGTGGGTATTAGACTAATCAGGGGGATCACTTTGTAAATTATATGCCTTACTACTATGCTGCAAACCTGAAACTGATATAAAATAACTCTAATTTTTATATAGAATCCTAGAATTCTATATCCAGTAAAAATATTCTTCAAAAATAAAAGTGAAATAAAGACATTTCCAGACAAACAAAACTGAAAATATCAACAGCAGACCTACATGATAAGAAGTGTTAAATTCTTTAGGCTAAAGGAAAATGAAACCAGAGTAAAACTTAGGTACAGTCCTTTAATGATGGGATACATTCCGAGAAATTCATCATTAGGTGACTTTGTCATTGTGCTAACATCGTGGAGTGCACTTATACAAACCTAGATGGTACAGACTACTACACACCTAGGTGATATGGTATAGCCTATTGTTCTTAGGCTACAAACCTATATAGCATATGACTGTACAAAACAACATGGAATTAATTCAAGCACAAGGGAAACTGATGCAATCAAGAAACAAGGTAAACAGGAGACATATGAGGCTGCTGTGGGTACATTATTTTACAGTAAACTTTTTTTTAATAAGTAGAAAGAGTACACTCTAAGATAATGATAAATAGTATAGTGTAGTAAACACATAGACCAGTAATACAGTCGTTTATTATCATTATCAAGTATTATATACTATACATAATTATGTGCTATACTTTTACATGACTGGCAGTGCAGTAAGCTTATTTACACCAGTATTTCCACAAATACACACATAATGTGTTGTGCTACAATACTACAATGGCTACGACATCATGAGGCAATAGGGATTTTTCAGCTCTATTATAATCTTATAGGACCAATGTTGTATAATGTGATCTGTCATTGACCAAAACGTTTTTACGTGGCACATGACTGTATATACAAAAGAATGAAGAACACTAGAAATGATAAATATGTGGTAAATTTAAAAGGAAGTATAAGGAGAGAAGTGAAGTAAAACCACAACTTTGTGTATACACATACACACCAAAGAAGGTCTAGATCAAATTTTAAGAACCTAGGTGCCACCTCACCAACTCCGGAGTTGCTCAAGTAGAATACTGGTGTTATTAATGTAACTTCTAAGGCTGGCATTGAGGTTGGCAAGCTGGACCTCAGCCACTACAGAAGACTCAGGTATGATTAGTGCCTGAAGACTTCTGCCCCATATGTTGCACTGTCTTCTCTGTAGGCTGCCTGATGGCTTGACCTGGACTCTGGCTCTTCAGCGAGTCATAATCCTTTTGCTGGTGGTGGGTCTTGCCTCAATGTTAATGAAAAGCAATATCTGCAAAGTGCACTAAGGCAAAGCTCAATAAAGTGACATATGCCTATAATCTCTGATTCCAGTTTGACTGCATTTCCCATCAGCACCAGATTATCTGTTGCAAGCCGTCACCCTAATACCATGTTACCACCTTATTTATAATCAGAACCGTCTTCTAATTTACCATTGCTCTAACCGGGAGGGAGTGAAGAGCTAATAATCAAAATAGATGATGGGTCAGTGGATGAAACAAAGTCAAGTATATTTGGAAATACTAGAGAACTGACGTCATTTCCAGTGGAATCAATATATATAATTTCAGACATCTGAATTACAAAAGCAATGCAATTCCAAAATATCAAAAGTAGAATTAATAGCCTTTTTTTCCCCCTCCTCTCCATCACCACAACATACATAGCCCTTCGTAGCCATAACCCTAGAAGGATGGTTTCATGGATATTTACAAGTTTGCCCCTCAAAGCTGATGGCTTCGGACCCTCATTATGTTACATTTTTGCTGATTCTCTTTTACAAGATAGAAAAATGTCTTTGGGATTCTCGCCTTCCAGCGCTCACAGCCCCACAGGCACTTCTCCCGCGCCCCATAGAGGCCGCCGGGGCGTATCTGCAAAGCTGAGCTTCGCGGAGCCGACGCCGGCGGGGAGGCTGCGCAACCAGCAGTTCCTCGCCAGCAGTTCCTCGGCGGGCGGGAGGGTGCCAGGCGGCGCAGTCGCTTGGCGCGGCGGGGCTGCCAGGTGCTGCTGTCTGAGCGCTGTGCGGCCGCCCACTGGCCGGCGTACTGCAGGAGCTGCCGGTACTCGTGCCGCTGCCGCACCACGCTTCCCCCGTCCACGCGGCCTCGCCCTCTGCCGCTACCCCGAGCCACTCAGCTGCGCCGGCCTCTGAATTTTCAGAAATCAGCCACCCAGGAGAAACGACTTTAATTCATGTGAGCCACCTTCTGAGGATTCTCCCTCGGAAACAGAGGAATCTGTGTGCCTTCAGCTCAAGTCTCTGTGCTCATTCCCGCAGGGTTTGTGGCTGTTTTGGCAGCTCCAAACGTGTGCCAGATGTCACAGGCACGTTACTGCAGTAAGGAGCATCAGACTACAGATTGGAGATGTTGGGGCGTCATCAGGCTTGTACATAATCAGATAATTGAGACATTGCAGTTCCAGACCACAAGTTCTTTTTTCTAGCATTTGAAATGATAATAGAAACAGAAGAGATTATGCCTAAAGTTGTGGAAAAGAAAGATAATTTAGAGATTATAGGGAAGAAGAATTGGATTCCATAGCGAAACTTGAAACCAGGAAAGATAAAATTTGCCAGAAGTTTAAAACTAAAATAGCCCTTAAACCAAAACAGATTCTGAGATATGGCAGAAGGATTGTCCCATCTGGATTTCTAGTGAAAATATCCTTTTCTGGAAAAGGATATTCCAGACTGCTCCTGTGGTGCCTGGGGACAATTTGAATTCCAGGTCATGTCTCAGATGCTCAGCTATCTACAGGTGGACAGAGTGGGCAGGAGTGTTGTTTGGGGCATCCTGGCTGGCTTCATCTGTGTTGAAAGCTGTAGACTGGGCACTGGCTACTCAGAGGAATTTGTATGGAAGCAAGGTGTAACAGATACAATTTAAAGACATAAAGCCTTAAAATGCTAATAATCTCTTAGACCTTGCTATTTCATATCTAGGACTTCATCCCAAGGAATCAATTATATCAGAGGTAAGGGTACAAAGATGTTGTTTTGGCATTGTTTACAATGTCTAAATATTAGTGAAACAAAAATGTCTAGTGATAGAATTAAATAAATTTGGGTACATCTATACAGCAGAAGGTTATGCAGTCTTAATGATACAGATAAATGATACGGATCTTTATGGACAAAATAAAATATAGATCTAAATTGACATTAAGATACCATTATAGATGGTATTCATAGTATGATCATATTTTTCTAAAAATATTTATACATGTGTATGTGTACAGAAATAAATCTGGAAATATACACAGTAGGTGTGAACTGGTTACCTATGTATGGTGGGACTAAGTGAAATGATCTTTTTACTTATATGTATAGTTCTTCCTACAGTAAAAATAGGTTATGTGCCTAATTAAGTTTTAAAGTCTGTTTTGTGTTGGTGGCGGTAGCGGTGGTGGTGATGTGTGTGTGTGTGGTTTTTGAATGGGGGTTGTGATTTCAAGAGAAGAGCAAGAAAATCAAATATTTTCCAAGACCTCTTCTTGTAAAAGGAGAATCGCTTTATAGAAGTCCAATGATATAAAAGTAAAATGGTTATAAAAGCTTCGAATTAGGAAAGATTAGCCATTCCAAACATTAGTTGAAACAAGATAGAACTCGTTCCAGAAGCTGCAAAGGGTTTGGTTTCCCTTTTCATCTCATTATATCAAAAGCTGAGAGATTTCCAGGGTGGGAGCAGATCTAAAATTCCTGGCCGGCTCTGTTTCTCAGTGTAACATAGTCGTGGTAGACAAGATTGACAGGGTTTTTATTGATTCTGTCTCGACAGCTGGGCTGTAAAATGTTACATACCATGGATGACGTACATTTACCCTGGAACATTTCTCATTCCCCAGCAGTCTCTAACCCAGCCCTTTGCCAACTGCTGGGAAGCCAAAGCTAATGACTTGGATGCAGGTCACAGCCCATTGGCATCTCAAATGAGAAAACCTGCAGGCAGGAGTTCCTGCCAGGTGGTGTAGTATTTAAACCAAACTGCAGTTCAGCAAAAATTGGGTGATGGGGAAATGACTGAGACATTTCTCTATACTTGAGAAACTTAAAGTTTAGCAGAGAGAGAACCAGAATTTCGTATAAAATGGTCAGAACCAAGGGGACACAGGAACTTCACTTGGGTGCTCTGAAGGCTCCCTGAAAGGGGTGGCGGTGAGCTATATCTTGAAGGCAATGAGAGAGCTATGTGTGATTGATGACAGTGGTGGGAAGAGTGTTTACAGGAAGAGGAACAGAGAGAGAAGGAGCCAAGCTCACAGGCTGGTCAACGGGCACTTGTGGGGAGGGCTTGAAGTTGGGTGAGCTGTGGATGAGGGGATAAGTCTACTTAGGGCACTTGCACTTCATGTTGCGGGGAAACGAGAACATTGTAAGAATCAGGTTTTCATTTCTGATACTTCCTTCGGCTGCAGTACAAAGGATAGGCTGGAATTTTTCTTTGTATGCAGTGTCTCTTACATGGTAGGTGCTCAGCAAATATCTGTTGAATGAATGGTCAGTAAAGAAAAGAAAGAAAAAATTGTTTTTAATAGGCTTAGTGGGCTTGCAGCAAAGAGTAAAGATTCTGAAACTCTCCAGACAGATGGGGGTGGGGCAATGTGACACAGATGTTACAGGCCCTACTGAAGCTTTTTAAATTTTGTTTTTAATATGCTAATATTGCAAAGGAAAGATTGATTCTGGGATCTCCAGAGCTAAGACCCTACTGACAACTGTCGGAGCCTAGCTAGCTACTCACAGGATGATCAGGCAGCAGCGGCAACCCCTAGGAGCTTGTTAGAAACATAGAATTTCCAGTTCCTACCCCACCCATGCTGTCATCCCTACTCCACCCTGACTCAGAATCTGCATTTAACAAGATTTTTAGGTAAGGAGCAGTCAGTTTAAAGTTTGAGGATCAGGTCTAGACACAGATGCTCTATGTGATGAGTCATCAGGAGAACCTGGGAGAAGTGAAGAGCTGGGAGACCTCGGAAACCACATTTCTCTAGTCCTCCTCCGCTTGAGGGTAGAAGTGGGGTCACACTAACAGAAATTTGTAGCTTTCTCCCCAAACCCTATCAATTTCATGATTCAAACTTATACTTTGACAGTGCCAAGAAGTGAGACTCCTTTGTCCACACACCCCCTTCCCTCTTTTGTCTCAGTTATCATGTGGTGTCACCATCCGCCTGCTCTCTGGCCTAGGTACCAGTCATGCCTCCGGAGGAAAAGATGGGCAGGATGCTTGCCTAGAAAGGCACTCCATTTCAGAGGTGATAATTCTGCATCACCTTTAACAAATCAGCAATAACAATGACACTTGATAGTAACATCAAGTACTGCTATGTATCAGGTGCAGTTCTAGGTGCTTCATTTGTATTTAACCTTATGGAGCAGGCATAATGATCTTTCCCATTTTATAGATGCAGAAACTAAAGCCCAGGGAGGTTGAGTAACTTATCCAAGTCACACAGCTCGTAAATGGAATAATGCCTGCTTATCATTTTGGGCCCCAGTGGCAGAGCTGTTTGATGCTTTAGGTGTTGGGCAGAAACTTTAGCAAAAGAGCTTTTTTCACTTATTGCTGGACACATGAGCTAGAGAAACCACTGAGAAGGAGCTAGAGACTCAGTGAATGGTTTTTAAATGAGTTAAGAAAACTAGCACGTGAAAAGAATATGATTATGGCAAAGAATATGATTATGAGACAGGTGAGTTTCCAGGAGCCAAGGTTCTCCTATTGAGTCTCCAAAACCTCTAGCATAATCAAACTCTAGCCTGTGCCACTGGGACAAACAGAGGGAACTCAATGAAGGATGTAACTAACAAAAACAATCAGCTGCGTGCAAGTAAGGCTATACAAGATCAGGAGATGTGGGACAGAAATGAGAGAAGAATGCCAGGCCATAGCCGTAGAGACCTCTCGGATAAAAGAAACTGAAAGATTTGTTCCAGAAGTCTTGAAGCCCCAAAGATAAATGCTGACTATCCAAAGGGGAAGTGTCTTCATCACCAGTGGCCCAGGGATAATTGAGGGAACAAAATGGAACCCCCGGGACAGCCTGATGCCAGAGGTCCAACCTTGGGCCATGCCTGGGGTGAGAGAAAAAAGGAAGCTGGTGCCTAGGGAGACTGAGGGTTCCATCCTAGATCCACTGTGATCTAAATGACTGAGTGTGTTGCTTGATGCCCAACTCAGGGTTGAAGTAAGGAAGAGGAAGTGGGAGGTTGCCCCATAAGCTATGCCTGCAGAGCCAATCTATGACACTAGAGTCAGGACAAGAATCTCTAGAATTTCTATTTTCTTCAAGAAAGTTTCTAACCTCACCTTACAGAACTATCTTGCAAAAGGAATTTCCTCATCTGGATGAAGAATTGGGGGAGGGGGATCGGTAACCCCTAGAGGCCAAAAGCAATGGCCTCCTGCAGTGACTTGCCTCAGGGCCTCGGTGTGAACTAAACAAGCTGGGATAGGGATGACAAGGCACCCAGAAGGGCAGGGGTTGGGGCAACTGGGAGGGCTCTAATCTCTTCTCTTCTGGACTCCGAATTCCCTTCCTCTTTATTCTCTTTCCGTTATCAACTTCAGGCTGTGCTTACCCTTAGCAGGCTCCCCCTGCTGGATGGCTGTTATTGAGGCTCATACAGGATAAGCCTTTCTTTATCTCCTACCCTCCCAGCTCCTGGCCTTGGAGATCAGTTACTTCTGAGCTTCTGGTTCTATAGGAAAACAGAGTAACATGACAGAGGAAAGACTTCAAGTTCCAAATGATAACCACATCTTCTATGTCTTCTTTAAATTTCTAACTGAACCTTTGCATAATTGAGTACAGAATTCAATACACACACCACCACCACCAACAACAACAACAACAAGAGTACCCCCTCTCCCCCGCCCCATTGTTATGAATAGAAGCAAGACACACACATAAAGACTACTCTGGGTAAAAGCTGGGTAGATGGCAGCCTGCCCTCTTCCTGTGGCAGCACACACATCAACGCTTTGACTTTTTATGAGAATATCCAAACAAAAGGGGATGATTGTGTGCCAGCCTAGGAGCCAGACTGTGAGCCTACCAAGGTGATGGAGTGGTGCAGGGCTGGGGATGAACATTACAGATCAAGAATGCAGAAATGATGTCAGTACAGGACTCCTCTTTCAGAATGGACGGCTATAATCTGGTGCGTCTCTTGCAAAGAGAAAGAAATAGGATCTATACCAAGCAACAGCCATACTGTCTTTCTCCAAGAGACCTGTCAAAATTGCTAAGAAAGAGGAAAACAAATAAAAGAAAAAGGACAGGCTAACAATAATGATGATAAGCATGCAGCTCTATAAAGGAAACAGCACTAATTATCTTGCTGCATTTTCTTTAATGACATATCTTGGCTGTTTCGAGTGCTATTGTTTAAATCAGTCTACCCTCCTAAAGAACTCTGATTCTCATTATTGTGTAAGTCTCATTAAACTTTCTAGTTTGGGGGGGATATAAACATTACTTCTCTATGAAAATTGCCCTGATTTCAAACCGATAAGAATTAGTTGATATCTTCTCTGTGTTTCCATAGCACTTCATAGCATTTGTCACAGCCTGGTTGTACTTAGTTGTGCTTATACTTGCCTCCCCCACTGACTTGGAAACTCCTTGAAGGCTAGAGTATGTTTAGCCTTATTTGTATTCTTAGCACAGTGTCATGCACATAGTAGGTTGTATAGATGCAGATGTGAAAAACTATCACCATTGTGCTGTGACTTTGGCCAATCTCTCTGACCTTATTAAGCATATCAAAGCCTTTTAGTTGATTATCTGTGTTCCTTAAAATGTAACCACAAATGCTTTTGTTAGTAATGTCCTGTCAGTCATTAGCATCTGAGTTGTGTTATGAAAACAGTACCATAATGGGAGTCTTTAGCAGAGAATAATTTGCACAAAACTGGGCTGGGTGGTCTGTCTGCTTCAGCCCAATCCTCCTGTAAGTGAGTTACTGTATAATAAATTCAGTTATAGTCTATGGAGTTGCCTGCTTCATCTTTCTGTCGGAAGAGATCTCCTCTTTACAGTGGCCATTATACCTTTATCCCACAGCCAAACATAGGTACTCAATATATATTTGTTAAAGTAAACAAATAATGAAATAGAAACATGACGATTGTGAGGTAGGACAGAGCAAATTTCCTGAGTGGAGGGGAACTCAAGCCCTGCACCCAGAGAGAGAAGAGTTCTTGGCTGAGAGCAAGAAAGAATTCAAATACCTGCCAAAGTCAGAGTCAAAAGAAAAATTTTTTGAAGAAGGGGTAACACTTCATAGAAGTAGAGAGCGAGAGAGCCTGAGAGACTCTGAAGGACAGAGGCAATAGAGAGAGATGGAGAGACAGTGAGAGAAAGAGTAAAGACAGAGAGGGATCCCGAATGGGGAATTCAGCTTATATATCATTCTTTAGTTTCTGTGAATGACAGTTTAAAGACTTTGTTTACCCATTTCCTTTGATGATATGGGCATACACTGAGAAAAAATAAGAGTATGGAGCGTGAAAAGGTAAGAAAGTGTAATATGAAAGGCTTGCTGGCAGTTCCCAGCTTTTGATCCATAGCTTCCACATGACTTTAGCCATAGGGAAAGAATCATTTTATTTTGTGTAGGGTGCCACTGAAAGACTGTTTTTCTGTTTTCCCTTCACATTATAGGGAAATGGTTTGTTAGCAATCCCAGCAGAAATCTTCCTTTGTTCTGCATGTTTCCTCCTGGTCTGGCTGCAGGGCTGATCAGCATATTGCAGTCTTGAATATAGCTTGATTTAACATTTTAGTTCTCTTACCCCCTCCCTGCATTAATTGGAGCTATGACTTTAGAAATGACGGGATTTGGGGATATATGGAAGATAGTGGTTGTGCAGTTACCATTGGCAGCAATTTGAACTTTGGTGTTGCCCCAGTGGCAGGGGTGGGAATAACAGTGCAGAAGTGTAATTAGCATCTTTCCTCAATTCTTCCTCATTGACACAGTGAAGAATCACAGGTCAGTGAGATTTGGAAAAGATTTATTAAAAGTATATTTTAGAAACCAAGAAGGAACATGGTTTTGGCAAAGAGAGCTGTCATCACCCAGAAGTGGAAATGTCTGAATTACATTTGGGCCATGATGGGTGGCTCCAAAGGCACTCCTAGGTGATTGGCACATGAGGTTATTTTGACTGACACCTGGCTGCTATATAACTTTTTGCCTAGTGCACATACACTTACCCAGAATTCAGTCTGTTATAATTAGATTCATGAACTTCCAAGCATAAACATAGTATTATAATGACAATATAATGAAGTTTAGATTGTGGGCAGATTAGGGTAGTACCTTCTGCATAGGCTTCTGTGGCCAGATTAAACCAGCTATAGATTATGGCCCTCTTGTCCTTTGTCTCTGGGGATGCAGGAAGGATTCTTTACCAATAGGATGTTCTTTGGGCTGTCTCTAGGCTGGGCCTCTATTCCTTTGTTTTCCTGTCTCTCATGTCTGACTAGCTACCTAACAGTGGAACCATAGTTTTGAATTTCTCTTAACCATCCTCCCCTTGCCACAATGTCCTGCACCAAAAAGCAGACTGCGTAACTAAACCTATGAAGTCTCAAACTAAAAAATCAAAATTCCCTTTTGGAACAAGCCTTACACTGAGGAAAAATTACCAGAAGCAGATTCCATAATATGGAGGGTAGGATTAATAACAACAAAGGAAAGAGAAGATCCCGGTAAAAATGAAGGAGGGAATATTGCAGCAGATCCCAGAAAGTAGGTTGCTTTTTAAAAATCACTTCCTGAAAACAACAGAAGGGGAAGCTATGAAACTATGCAGCTTTTAAAACGATCCTGGCCTTGCTATTACTCTTAAAACTACGAGAAAATTTAAAAGTGTGCAATAGAAAAGGATCATGATGAAATCACGTGCAAAATTATTAATAAAAGCAGGAAGAATTAAGAGCAGAATAATGTCTTTACAAGATGATGAAACACACCAGAAAGATAACATATCCAAACTAATGAAAACTGTAAACTAAAATGTCAAATTAGTTAAAAAAAAGAAAAAAATTAAGCAAAGGATCACAGATATGAACGAAAAAATACATTACAATTAGAAAAACCCTGAAATGAGATTCTTAGAGAAAAATATTTGTAAATAAGTGAAAGAACTGAGACAAAAGTAAAAATAAAGAAAAAACATAAATGAAGTCCAAACTAAAAAAACAAGACAGATACTGTCATAAGAGAATTAGATAGAAGGAGAGAAAACATATTTCAACCAAAGGAAATGAAGAGAAGAATTCTATTTCTGGCCAAGAAGAGCAACAGAAATTGAATTTACCCTCCTGACAAAAACAACTAAAAAACTGGGCAAAATGTATGAAACAATGGTTCTCAGGACATTTGACATCAGGCAATGAGAGATAGTGACCTCTGAGAAAGGGGAAACAAATGAAATTGGCATGTAATTGCCCCAACTTACTATTTGGAGGCAGTTTCCAGGCTGCAGTGCAGGGGCAAAAAGCCAAACAGAGCTTGCTGGTCTCACTGAGCTGAGGAGAAAGAAATCAGAATTCAAAGAGCCCAAATAATTAGAATTACAGAGCAGAATACAGAAGAGAAAGAAACTTCGCAGAGAGCGAGAGCTCAGAGATCAGCAAAGCAGTCCTCTCAAGTCTTGGCTTTAGAATGCAAGATAAGTAACTGCTTGAGAGTAGGGAAATGACTAGACCAAACAATCCCGACAGCCCACATGAGCTAGAATGGAAACACCTTATGATGCATGGGCATTGCCTTAATAGTGGGGTTAAATTATCCCTAGGCCAAAGACTATTTTGGACGCCTTATTAAAGGTTAAAGGCAAGTTCCAAAAGGGTCTAACTGTTTTCAAGTAATGTAATTGTATGCCAGAACAGTGTCCAATGATATTTAAAGGACCACAAGAAAACCCAGTACTCAATAATATAAACCTCATAATGTCGATATCTAATCAAAAGCTACAAAGAAGCAGGAAAATATGGCCCATAACCATGATGAAAATCAATAATAGAAACAGACCTTGAAATGAGCAGAGAAAGCACTCATTTAAGAAGGTAAAGGAAACCATGAAAACAAAGAGGAGAGAAATGGAAAATTTTTAAAGACACAAATATAACTTCTAAAATTTAAAAACATAATATCGAAGATGAAAAATACTTGCATGAGATTAACAGCAGATTAGACACTGCAGAAAAGATCAGTGAGTTGAAATGATAGCAGTCAATACTTTGAAGCACACAGAGAAAAGACTGAACAGATCATCAGTAAACCGCGAGACCATGTCAAGAAATCTGAAATACATGTAATTGGAATCACAGAATAAAGTGGGGGGATAGAAAAATATTTGAATAAATCATGGTGGAAATTTGTGAATTTGATGAAAACTGTAAGCTCACAGATTCAGGAAACTCAAAGAATCTCAAATAGAATAAACATAGAGGAAACCATACCAAGGCGCATCATAATAAAACTGCTGGAAAATAGTGATTAAAAGCTTATTTTAAAATCAGCTAGACAGAAAAATTAAGCATTACATACAGGAAAACAAAGTTGATAATTACCAGTGACTTCTCATTTTACGCAGCACACAAAAAATGACATCTTTATAGAGCTGAAAGAAACAAATTGTCCACCTAAATTTCTATATCCACTAAAAATATCTTTGAAAAATGAGTCAAAATAAAGACTTTTTCAGCTAAACAATAGTGAGAGATTCGTTGCCAGCAGATCTTCAGTACAAGAAATGTTAAAGGAAGTTTTCTCAGGCATAAGGAAATGTGATCTACCCAAAGAGATGAAAAGACCTGAATTGGTAAAGATGTCTATAAATATGTTTGTATTTCTTAAAATGATAACTGTTTAAAGCAAAAGCAATAACAATGAATAGTGGGATTTTCAAAATATGTGAAAATAAAATATGGCTACGAAAGCATAGAAGACAGGAAGGCAAATGGAAGCACGCTGTTGTAAGGATCTCACCTTACGCATAAAGTGAGGTATTATTTAAAAGCAGATGGTGGTAAATTTATATTAGATTTATATTTAGATTTATATTATAAATCCTAGAGTAACCACTGAAAACATAAACACAAATAAGCCAATAGAGATAAAAAACGAATAAAAAAACAGTCATCATAAAGAACCAATGAACAAAACTGAAGTGAAAATGTCAGGAATGACTGAGATTGCCTGGCTCTTAGGACTGTGCTCTTCTTATAACAACTGTGCAAAGAATGTGCCACATAAAGCAGAGTAGAGGTTTTCTGAAGAAAAGTGAAAACTTAATATGACTTTAAGAGCTAAAAAATAATTTAGGAAGAAAAGTGAAATAAGATATTCTAAGGGAGGAGAAAGATACATGCAATGGTGAAGGTGGGAGAAGGGGAAGTACAATATTTTTAGTTGGAGAAGAAGATTCATGCAGAAAGTAGTAAAAGAATATTGAGAGGTAAAGGGGTTAGCCAGGTGGTCAGGTGCCTTGAACCTATAGGTAAGATGGAGCCTCTGAAGATTTGCCTATCTCTGAGTCAGTTCCTTGCCCTCAGCTGCTGCTCTAGATATCCCTTTTTACTTGATATAGCCATTTTTTTGGATGTCTTATTGCACATATACTTTGGAGTCAGAGAACCCTGGGGTTTATATCTAGGTCCTCCACTTAGAGCTAAATGATTTGGGGGCAAGTTACTTAATTTAACTTGAGTTCTTTCAGTAACTGTCCGTTCCCTAAAGGATGAGACTGCCAGTCACGTGACTCTTCCTTATAGGAGGGCACATGATCCAGACTAGTCAGTGTCCTTTTTCTATTGACACATGACCGATTCAGGAATGGGCACATGACATAAGTCTGGCTAGTCTGGCTTCTTTTTTTTCTCTAAGTCTCTAGCAATAGAGTGGTATGAATCTAAAGTTTCTGCTATGTGGGGAGATCCTGCCAAAGAATGAAGCTAAAACATAAAATGCTGGCTGAGCCAAAAGAGTAATAAAGAAGGAGAATATTTTGATAACATATTTAGAGGCTCCAGATGTAGCCATGATAGAACCTGAAAGATTTGCCCCTGGACTTTTTAATTAAGTGAGCCAATTCTTTTTCAACTTTACCCCTTTCGTAAGCAAATTTTTAATTGATTTTGAACACAATCAAAAGCACCCAAACTCTACAGTATTCCTGTGAGGATGAAATGAGATAAATGTGTAATAAACAGCACATGTTTAATAAATACTGGCTATTATTATGCTTAAATGTCATTTAATCCTCTATACAAGAAGATGTTAAAAACTCTATTTGATAGAGTGGTTTAGAGAGGTGAAGTAACTTGTTAAAGGACCCAAGGTTAATAAATGACACAATTGAGAGTTCTCTCCACTCTCCATGATAGTCTCTGCAGTAATGTTGCTAGCACATAGTAGGCACTTGGTAAATGTTGGCTCTCTTCTCTTTTCCTATAAATGAGATCCTAAAATCATGCCTAGCTACTCAGAGAGCTAAAAAAAAAAAGCAGAAGCTGAAAAGTTGCTTCTCCAGATTCTGGCTCACTGAGGTATATTTTGTCCTTTGGAGCACTATCTTTGAATGATCTGACCTACTTAAGGCTTGAATTTTCCTGTTTTAACCTCCAAAGGCTTGTGCCTCTTAGCTGACCTCTGAGATTCTCATCTACTTCTGGATGTGGGCATCCTACAAATTTCCTGGCACTGGCCGGTCCTCTAGCCCTTTGACTTACATTAGTCTCAGACATCTACCAGTTTCTTCCTGGGCAGGTGTGTCCTACAATTTCTTCCATGTGACTCAGGTGGTCCCACAGCTGCTCACGCCTGATATGCCCCCTGGTGCCCTCTCCTTCCACACAGTTCAACAAAGGAGTCTTGGTTCTTTCCCCTCAGTGACCAGGTTTGCAAGTCACGGTGAACATATTCATGAAAACAAATCCCATTGCTTTTCCCACTAAACATTCACGATTAGTGCAACCTGACATGGACATTCCATTATCGGTCATTGAAAGGAATTCCCCTAGAAATCATGGATATGTGTTGTCATCAGCTGACTAGAAGTTAGAAAGGCCTAAAAGTAAGAAGAGTAAACATTTTGATTCAGAAATTTAGACCAAGAAATCTTTCAAGTTATATAAATGTCAAGTTATTATGTTGTACACCTCGAACTAATGCATATATAATATTGACTGTCTACTGTAATTGGAAAATAAATTTAATAAAGTTAAAAAATACATAAATAAAAGAAATCTTTTTTCATTAAGCTCTCCATTTTATAAAATGAGGGTTCCCCACATGAAACACTTTTGAAATTTATGTCTACAAAAATTTCTGCTGGAAGAGTAGTTAAGAGATCTGGGTTAACGCTACTTCTTAGCCACTCTCTAATTATATGAGAAACCTTTCTTTCTAACAGAACCTCTAAATTGTTGGGGCAATAATGTAACCATTTAAAAGACTACCTTGCTCAACCTTGCCTGCAAAAAAGGGTGGCCAACGAAATGCAAGCAAAAGTCATTGGGGGAACTACTGACATAGATCTTTAAAAGGGCTTACTCAGCTGGAAGGTGACTTTTTAACCTCCCTCCCATCTTCTTACCTAGAACCCAGATATCATGACCAGAGCTGCAGTGGCCATTCTGCAGCCTGAGGAGAACTTGAGGTTGAAAGCCAATGGAAGTAATAAGTAGAGCAGAAAGAGGATATTATGGAGCTTCACAGCCTGGACTTTGTATCACTAGACTTTTTAAAGTGAGAGGAAAAAATAAGTCGAAGCCATTGTTGCTAGAAGTCAGACATCAACTTAACTGATACAGTGACCTGAAAACATTGCTAATTAAGCAACGAGGCTTAGTTTCCTCATTTGTAAACCAATGGGGTCCTGTTAGATCTCTCGTCCATTTCTAAAACTCTACAGTTTTAAGACTCTGTATAGGTGCACAAATACAAAATCCCCAATACAAAATGCCCGATTTCTATTCTATCTTGGCCTTCTGGGCAAATTTGAAAATATGTACATCCTTAGGTAGAAGTCAAAATGGTTGTGGACATAGAATTACCACATTACCCAGCAATTCTACTCTTAGGTATATATTCGAGAGAAATAAAAGCATACATATACACAAGAAATTTGCATATGAATGTTCATAGCAGCCTTATTATTAATAACTAAAAAGTGGAAACAAACTAAATGCCCATCAATTAATGAATGGATAAACAAAGTGTGGTGTATGCCTACGATGGAATATTATTTATCTATAAAAGGGAATGACATATGAGACATGCTACAACATGGATAACTCTTGAAAACATTATGCTAAATATAAAAAGGCAAGCACAAAAGACCATATGTTATATGATTCCATTTATATGAAATGTTCAGAATAGGCAAATCCATAGAGACAGAATAGCGGTTGCCAGGAGTTGGAGGGAAAGTTGAATGGGGAGGGATTGCCAAAGGGTATAGGAATTTTGGGGGGTGATGAAAATGTTCTGGAATTATATAGCGGTGATAGTTGCACAACTCTGTCAATATACTAAAACCCACTGACTCGTACTTTTTTAAATGGTGAATTTTATGGCATGTGAATTATATCTCAGTTAAAAGAAAAAGAAGAAATGACTATGAAGCATTTTAAGTGCCATAAACTGCCCTAAGATAAGCTTCTCTGGGCAAGTGTTGGCAAGTATGCCTTAAGAAAAGCATGAGGGGTGGAAGAGTTAAAGGAAAACACCTCTAAGAAACAAAGTTTCTTAACAGTGAGTCTGTTTTCAAGTGAATGGCTCAACTTTGAGGCACATTTGTGAAAGCATGACCTCTTACACATTGGAAAGAAATCATCATTATAATAATTGTCAAGTAGTTTTTTCTAGTGTACAAATCACATTTTAACTATAATGGCGATGTGTAAAAGATGAGACTCCAAAGAGTTTTTATTAACTTCCTACTCATTTTCACATAACTATTCCTGTTAGAATATTCCTCTTGCACCCATGATTGCATTACAACGTTGTGTAGGTGGTGTTTTAGAGCCAGGAAACTCTGCATCACCTGTCAAAAAGTGATCTCATTAGAGACAAAAGGCTTGGCGCTTTATCTGTGCTCAACCCATACAGGGAGGTTGAGTTGTGGAACAAAGACACTTTTGGGTTTTTCCTTGAAACCAGGAAATTTCTTTTTCCTGTCTTCATAATCCTCATGTGGCCTTGTATAAAATAGGACCTGAGATATGCAGCTGTAGAGAAAAGCACACTGGCTCCAAGATCTGATCTGTACAGAAAGACTTTTGTGATCTTAGACAAAAGTCTCTGACCCTCAGTCTCCCCGTTACAAAATAAGGAGGTCAAGCTAGATGATCTCTAAAGGTTACTTTTAGTTCAAATTTCTGTTAGTGATAAAATAAGAAATCTAACATAGTCTTAGACCATCTCAGGGGCTAATGATAGAGGTGCAGGCAAATTTGGAGCACATTAGGGTTCTTGTTTCTTCTCAGACTTTTGGGATGACCTCAAGATGACTCCAACTCCTCCCTAAACCCAACTTCTGAATCCTGTATCACACCCCAGTGGGTCTTGTAATTTGGGTACCGTGCCTGCCCAAAAGTCAATATCCTCCTTGTGGCACATCAGGGAGAAGTAGAACATTTCCTTTGTAGAGTGTTGAAAATACACACACACACACACACACACACACACAACCACCACCACCACCACCACATTTCATCACACAGTGGTAATGTAACAAAGAAAACTCATTTTCAAAAAATATGTCTTAAGCCAGGTGTTTGTGCATTATCCTGCTTTTGAACTGTTTTCCTAAGTATGTGTTTCATGTGCATATTAATATTATGCAAATGTACTTTTAAAGCTTTGCCCCAGAGAACTCGGTGACTGATCCATCTGGCACACACTCTTCTAATCATGTTTAAGTAAGCTCTAGCTGTGCTTTCAGCAGTCATGGGTATGCCGAAAGGCTAGCAGGCTGGCCTGCTGAGTGCCTGCCTAACCTCTTCTCAGATGAGAGAGAAGCATGATACTTACAGTATGCCAAGAGGCACCTGGCAGCAATTCCTCTCTTCTCCAAAGTTACCGATCATGCGTCTGACAGGTTGTGGGGAATGCATGGTCAAGGATAAATCCAGGGGGCCCTGGCAGCTGATCCAAGTCTTCAGGTCATTTAAAACCAATGTTACCCTTCAATTAAGTTGTTGGAAGCTTTACACCAGCTCATCAGGAATGGCACCTGCCAGTTCACTGTTAAATATAGAAAAATGGAGGAGAAGCCACTATCTCCTGACCTGTTTGCCCCTACTCAGCACTAGGTCTAGTTTCTATATATATAATACTTGTGTTATATGTAATATATATAATATATAAAATATATAATACTTGTAAAGTGAACTACTGTTCTTTTTGATTTATGGGGGCCACTTGGTACAATTAACTTATTTTCACACGATTTAGAATGACACTACTCACTTTTTGTTTGAAGCTATTTTCAACTATAGGACAGCCTCTTTAATAGGGAAATCCGTATCTGCCCCTCATCTTTCTTCTTCTTTTTCTTTTTTAAAAACACTTAAGTAGGAGTAGAACCAAATAGAAAGAAATATAGGGTATGATATAAAGTAATATTTTTTCCAATTTTGAATTTGCCTAAAAATAGAAAAACTATAAACCTACAGTTATCTTGATTCTTTTCTTCCTATAGTGGTACATAAATAAGTTTTGTACATTTGTTTATAACTTACACTTTACTTCTCTTTGCAAAATAGGAAACTAGCCCAGATAAAGGCAGCGCATTGGCCTCATTTTGAAAAAGTATGATTTATCCCATAGAAGTATATGATCTTAACTGAAAATCACTTGTTGAAATCCCATGGCTTCTTTAGTGGTTCTCAAGTCTAGAGGCAGGCTTATGTTCAAATCCTAAATCCCAGCTCTGCATGGTAAGAATGCAATAAACTGTGAAAATTATTGTGGCTTGCCTATTTAAAGTAAAATTCACCAATAATGCAGAATTTATACTTTCATATAAATTCAAATGTAATTAACTTATATACAAATAGTTTCTTATGTTGTATAAACATGATTGATGGGAAGAAAACTTGTTTAAGAATTTTAGTATATTAATAATTTATAAATCTATGGCTATTCCTAAGTATAGGCAATTTCATTTACTCAAAAAGGCATAGTATCATATATCCTTTGATAGAAAATTCCACTTCGAGAAACTTACAGAATAGCTATTCTGATATATGCAATCATATGCACAAAATTATTTATTGTGACACTATAAGAAAAAATATAAACAATCTACATGTCCATTGGAGAGAATTGGTTAAAAATATGGCATGACTACATATGAATACTATGTATTCATTTAAAGAAGCTCTCTGTATTTTAAAGATATGCTATTTAGTAAAAAAAAGAGGCAAGAAAACAGTGTTAGTACCATGATGTGTGTGAAGAAAGAAAAAAGAGAATCTACATAGGTCTGAAGTATATGGAAGAGAAACTTACTTTTCACTCCCTAGCTTTTAGAATTTTGTGCTGTGTGGATGTAGTAATATTCAAAAAAAAGTTTTTGAAAGGAAATAGAGGGATAGCAGGATTTCTACATGAAAATACATTTAGTGTGCTTTCAGGTAGGCATCCTTTCAACTAATAAAATATTTACTTAAAGACATTTTAACATTTGGCTTGATTTCCCACCTTAAATTGGGTATGATTGTGGTTGGTTCAATTTTACCACACTGGAGTAAATACATTTGAACTTTTACCTATCCATTCTTTTTCCTAAAGGAAGAATTTTATATTATGTGTTCTGTAAGTTACATTTAAATTGATAATCACTCAACAAAGATGAAAGAGAAAAGAGGCCCATTAGGACACAAACGTTTATGTAATTTTAGCCATAACAACAGTAGTTCAGAAATACCTCAAATGTTACAGTGATGTCATCAGTATTACAAAAAGAAAAAAAAAAAATGACAGGCAATAGTGAAGAGCACCAGAGAACCAGCGCACACACCTAGAGCAGACCATGCTTCTTTCTGTCAATTGCCAAGATATTTTCACCAGTAAGCCCCCCTCCCCCTTGCTTTCCTTCTCGATTTTCCCTAACCTGTGACCTGTGAACTTAAGCCTCATCCTCGCCCTCCTCCTCCTCAAATTCCCCCTGTTCGTCGGCCGTGGCATCCTGGTACTGCTGGTACTCGGACACCAGATCATTCATGTTGCTCTCGGCCTCGGTGAACTCCATCTCATCCATGCCCTCGCCGGTGTACCAGTGCAGGAAGGCCTTGCGCCGGAACATGGCCGTGAACTGCTCCGAGATGCGCTTGAACAGCTCCTGGATGGCCGTGCTGTTGCCGATGAAGGTGGCCGACATCTTCAGGCCGCGCGGCGGGATGTCGCACACGGCCGTCTTCACGTTGTTGGGGATCCACTCCACGAAGTAGCTGCTGTTCTTGTTCTGCACGTTGAGCATCTGCTCGTCCACCTCCTTCATGGACATGCGGCCCCGGAAGATAGCGGCCACCGTCAGGTAGCGGCCGTGGCGGGGGTCGCAGGCGGCCATCATGTTCTTGGAGTCGAACATCTGCTGCGTGAGCTCGGGCACCGTCAGGGCCCGGTACTGCTGGCTGCCCCGGCTGGTCAGCGGGGCGAAGCCGGGCATGAAGAAGTGCAGGCGCGGGAAGGGCACCATGTTCACCGCCAGTTTGCGCAGATCTGCGTTCAGCTGGCCGGGGAAGCGCAGGCAGGTGGTAACCCCGCTCATGGTGGCCGACACCAGGTGATTGAGGTCTCCGTAGGTGGGGGTGGTCAGTTTCAAGGTGCGGAAGCAGATGTCGTACAGGGCCTCGTTGTCGATGGAGTAGGTTTCATCTGTGTTTTCCACCAGCTGGTGGACGGAGAGGGTGGCGTTGTAGGGCTCGACCACCGTGTCGGACACCTTGGGCGAGGGCATCACGCTGAAGGTGTTCATGATGCGGTCTGGGTACTCCTCCCGGATCTTGCTGATGAGCAGCGTGCCCATCCCAGACCCCGTGCCGCCCCCCAGCGAGTGGGTCAGCTGGAAGCCCTGCAGACAGTCACAGCTCTCTGACTCCTTCCTCACCACGTCCAGGACTGAGTCTACCAGTTCAGCTCCTTCCGTGTAGTGACCCTTTGCCCAGTTGTTCCCAGCCCCGCTCTGGCCTGCCAGAGGGAAAGACACTTCATAAGTCAAAAAAAAAAAATTCTTTTTTTTTTTTTTTTGCCTTAAACCCCTTAAAGAGTGAGTCAGTGTTCAGATAAGATTAATTCAGGTTATCACCAAAATTTTCAGACATTAAAATACTTGGTTGTAGATATAATTATAAATAAAAGGCTGGAAATCCCTTGGTATTAGAGGCTGAATGGCAAATTTGTTTTAGCTTATATTAAGACTAAATCAGAACACAACTGGATGTTCTTCATATTTCCCCTAGGCAGTCACACCCTTCCACGCTGAGCTGCCTTGGTGTAAAATGAGCCTCTCATGCCATCAGTCACTCACCAAACACGAAGTTGTCAGGCCTGAAAATCTGGCCAAATGGTCCAGACCTGACCGAGTCCATGGTGCCGGGCTCCAGGTCCACCAGGATGGCCCGAGGTACGTATTTGTTACCTGTGGGGAGCAGAGCAGGACTTAGACCTACCAGCAGAGAGCTCTGAAGAGAAAGACTTGTTACTGCCTTCCCTTTGCAGGCATTGCTGTTGCCCCCAGAACAAAGCGCACACAGGGCCCACCAAATTCTCAAAGGATTCTTTTGGCTGTGAACTGGGAAGCCCGCTGAAATACCACAATGAAATAGTGAGAATCCAATATCCTCTAGCCCACCCTCCCCTGGGGCCACAATCCTGAGGTCAGCACCTCCCCCCAAAAAGGAGGGGGTAAAAACTGAAGGAGTGGGGGACGGGAAGTAAAGGCAATTACCAGTGGCTTCATTGTAGTACACATTGATTCTCTCCAGCTGCAAATCACTGTCTCCATGGTAACTGCCCGTGGGGTCGATCCCATGCTCATCACTGATGACTTCCCAAAACTGGGATACAGTAAAAGGTTGCATTTAGCCACTCCCGACGGTCAGAGAGGCCACGACTCACAACGAATAGCCCCACCTCAGTTCCGACAACCCAATTTTTCAGGAGCTTTTGGGTTGGGTGACCCCGCACAGCCGCAAAACATGTATTTTGCAGGGGAAAAAAATGCTGAAACTGGGCATTTCTCAGTGAGGGAGAAGGTGAGGGGGTCTCTGAGGGTTGTGGGGGCAGGGAGGTCAGCAACAGAACCACTGGCACTGGCGAAGCTCAGAGTCACAGCTGGGCTCTGGGGAAGGCGGGCGTGCAGGGCTGTAAGCGCGGAGGTGGGCGGAGAAACAGGGACGGGAGGGACCTGAAGGAGGGTGGTTTTCGATTCAAAGCACGTCCTGAGACCTCAAGACAATCGCTCTCCTCCCCTCCCCCCACAGCTCGACTCGTGTTCAAGCGAGTAAAATCAATTCTCACTGCGTCCCCGCGCCTCCCACAAACCCGCTCATACAGCCTCGCAGACACACCGGCGCCTTCTCCAGGCCAGCGTGCGGTGCTAAGAGCAAGGAGTAAGCGGAGATCGAGAAATGACCAGGATTCCAAATGAGTTACAGCAAAAATGAAAGAGAGGTTCCTCCCCCTCCCCCGCCACGAAAGTCGCCTGCGAGCCCACGCCCTACTCGGCTGCACAAAGCAGCCAGGAAGGCGTGCGCTTGGAGAGCCCCGGGTCTGCTTGGGATGCCACTGGCACACAGCAATCCCAAGGAGCTTTAGACCTGAGTCCCCGCTCCATCCCGGTCCATCCCGGTCCAGTCCCCGGCGCGCCCACCTTGGCGCCGATCTGGTTGCCGCATTGGCCCGCCTGGATGTGCACGATCTCACGCATGGTGCTAGCTGGCTTCTTCTGGCCCTGGTCGGCGTCTGGTCAGTCTGTCCGTCCTCCCTTACACACCCACTACCGGGTCACCGGGAAAGCGCGCAGGAATCGACAGGCTAAGAACGTCAGCCCACCGAGCCGGGCCTTTTATGTAAGAAGGGTGGGGCCGCCCACGCAGGCCGCGCCCCCAGCCCGAGCCCCCTCCCCTCCACCAGTCTCCTTCACGCTAGTGCTCTCCAGGCCCGGCTGACGTAATGCTTCGAGCCCCGGGGACTGTCCGGGGGGATGGACCATGGGCCCGCGGCCAATCAGCACAGTCTTAGGGACCGGGTGAGGCGTGGGGGCTTCGTGAAGTACAGTGGGGGCGTGTGCATTGTCTAAAAGGGTGGGGTGGAGTGGAAATACTGAGAATTGGGGGTGAGTGAAGGAACCGAGGGCGGGAGAGTGGCCAGGAGAGGGCGACGAGTGTGGCAGGCTATGAATGGGGGAAGAGCTCGCACTGGAATGGGGGACGGAGGACAGAGGGACTGGAGCAGGTGGAGAGGTCGCCAGACATGCCTGAAAGGACAGCGCTATGCTCTGGGTACTGGCAGGTGGTAGGACTGTGGAGGTGCAGGTTGTGCTGCTGCCGCCAGAGCAATTTAGGGCTTCTCTTCCGCCAAGAGCCAGAGATCCCTCAGCCACCCGCCTCCAGTGAAACCATTGCTCCATTCCCCAACCCTAGAGGCCGGCGACTGTCCAGAGGCCGAACAATGGCCATGCAGAGCCTTGGGAGAGGACAGGTGGCCCCAAGAAGAAGTCGTGTGTGATCAGCCTGTTGGGATCTGAAGAGCTGTGACCCTGAACATCCAAGGCCCTAGAGCCCCAGGGTGCCTTCCGCCCCACCCCCAGGATCTGCCTATTCTCTCTTTGTCTCTGTCAAGGATGCTCTCTCTTACTTTGGCAGCAGTATCCAGGACTCTACACCCTATCCAGCCCTGCACATCCCTCTCCAAGAGTCTATACAGCCCCAAGGACCCCACCACTCCGCTTACTGGCTTTTGTTATTTGGGAGTGGATGGGGTGGGTGTGGCTGGCGGAGCAGTGTGGACAGTCCAGCGGTCGGAGCGAGGGTGGGGTCCGGGAGGCGGGGCTGCGGCAAAACAAAGAGTTCTCTAAGTGGGATGCCTCGCACAACTGAGTATTTAAAAATCACACCCCAGAAGCTCCCTCGATCTGGGATCGGTTCATCTATTGTCCGGTATGGGCATGAGTTCCAAGGGTGGTTATAGCCCTCCCTACCGCTAACAGTCTCATCTTTCGTCAGGCTCCGGACCCCGCAGCGGCCATGAGGTCCCCAACCTTTGGGCTACTGATGGGGGTGAGGGACACGCCTAAAAACTGCGGCACTGTCAGGGAGAGGCCCTGCGAAACCCGACAAGCACACAGAGAGCGAGCACCGACCCTCCTTCAAACCCACAGTTTCTAGGTAGTCGAAGGAGTTGATCTCTTTGTTGAGAGAGAGAGGGAGGGAGGGAGGGGGGGAAAGGAAGGAGGGAGGGAGCGAGAGAGATGGGGTGGCTGAACCTGCGTGGGCTGGAGGGAGGGAGGGCAAAGGGTGGCTAAAACGTTCACCACAGACCTGAAACTTGGTCCCTGCAATTCCACGGGTGAAGCACCCCCTCCCCCTCCCGACTCGGACGGGTCTTCTGCAAGGTGATGTGATCCCTTTTCATCCTCTAGTGAGAGCTGCCGAATAACCCGGGTTCCCGTGGCGGAACGAAGCCGGCAGCTGTTGAGTGAGACCCTCCCAGAACTACCAGCAAGCTGTCATCGCCTCCCTTTTCCGCGGGGGAATGGGAGGGGGATTTTCAACTCCATTCCAGTGCACAAAGAGAAACCGAGAACAAAAGCCCAGCCGCCCCTTTGCGCCCAGACTGAAGCTTTCGGGGTTGAATTCTCCAGACACCGCTGGGGGTGTCGGGGTTAGGATGAGGTCCGGCTGGCCAGAGGCAGAGGAGCGGAAGGCCCTCCCACATGTCTCACTTGAGGGGTCCCAAGAACCTGGGGCTTAACCCCTGAGTTCCTAATTTGGCTCATGCAGATGCGGAAAGGTCGAAGGCCAACGATCTTAAGGTCACACAGCAAGTTAAAGACAGGGCTCAGGTTGGAATTGGCCTTCTGGGCGCCCCAGCCCTTGGGGAAATTGACCATGTCCAGGACTGTGGCTGGTGTTAGCATAGAGTCCTGGGGATGGGGCCTTTGGTGGGACCGAGCTGCACGGGAAGGAAGCAAGCGAGGGCTGCACCCGCGCTGCTTAAGGTTAGCGCCTGGCTGCCAGCGCCAAGAGGCAGCCCCCTTGAGCTGCGTTGTGGGGGGGATCAGCTCCGTAAGGGTAATTTGAGCCCGCTGCCACCCTCCCTTACCTAACGGTTTATTTTCTTAAATTCCGTTTCAGAGCCAGATCTGTGTGGAGTTCCGGGGTGAAAACGCCTGTTCAAGATTATGTAGATGAAAGGACCCTTTCCTTTCGGATTTCTTTTAGGGGAAGGAGCTTGGGATAGGGCGAGGCTGAAATTTATCCTGGATGCCCAGATGCCCTTGGGGATTCGGCACTTCTGGTTCAAGATCTGTTTTCCTTTCCTTGTTTTGTTGGTACTGCCCTCCGTCCCACCTCATTCGATCTGACATTCTTGTTAAACGTTCTACGCCCCTTCCTAATTTGGAATTATGATGCTGCACAGTTTTATTTTCACAAGGAGCGGATTTTGTGTCGGAGGCTGGATGCTAATGACAGCCAAGTTTTTCCCTGGTCTTTAAACTTACCTACTAACAGTTATACTTATTCTGTGTAGCTACCGAGAAGATTCGTTCTCAGCTCGGTCCTTCAACATTTCTTTTTGTCTGTTATACACAATTCCTCTCCATCTAGGTCATTGTATATCAGACATGAAGGTGTCAGGACAATATATTTCATCTTCATTTACATAATGTTAGTTCCAATGATGTACTAACATTTCTAAATTTTCCCTTCTTGAGACAGTTGTAGAAATAACTCAGTGTAAAATAAAAGTCAACATCTGTTTTATGCATAACTGATGGTGAGGCTGAGGTAAAATATCCGCTAAACCATTAAAATTATATTTACTCTCACAATTTTCAGAGTATAATCAATGGCAGATTCTCAAGTGATTTTGCATTTCTCTATTACATATAAAGTCATTGTTTCAATTAATTGAAGAAGTTTGCTAGAAAGGGGGCAGTGCATAACTATTTCGGTGATAAGATCTTAAAGCATCTTTTTCTTAAGCAAGATATATATGCATACATACATATATATATGTATTTACACATTTATTGAAATTAAAAGACATCTAGCTTTCGGATTTTCCCTCTGCGTTCACCACTTAATACACAGCTCACAGCTCTGGTAGCCTGACAGCCAACTCCGCTGAGAAGCACGCGGTTTCCTAGGCAACCGACACTTAGCCAATGAATGAAGAGGAACTGAAAGAAAGCGACTGCAAATCCATCATTTCCTTTTTAACTCTTCTCAGTGCTCTCCAGCTAAATATATTGGAAAGCTACCAAACTTAACATTTATGTAAGAGTCAAATGCCCAGAGGATTGGGACTAGGAAGGATGCAGCCCTATAATGTGACTGTAGAAAGGGGATGATGGAGGTGGTTGGATTCCTGGGACCCGCGGAGACCTGTACTTTCTCGGTTTTGTTCATTCACTGTTTATAGCCCACTGTCCTACCCCTTTCCTCGCTGGCTTTCCCTCCGAAGCCTGCTGCTCCTGGCAGAGCTGCCCCTGTGCTCTTTAATAAAAGGGCTGTCTGGGCGGGAAATTCAGACCTCTTGTCCTGCCGCAGTCGTGGGGTCGGTGGGGATCAGCCGGCCCAGGTAACAGAAGACTGGAATAAGCAGAGAAGATTTCGAGGACATGAAAGCAGGGCAGTGCAGAAACATTACTTTTGTTCCTCAGTAAGTTTTCCCATTGCCAGCGTTCAAATTTGGGTTTTAATTGCTTGAGTCCTGACTAAGTGCTGAGCTTTCACGGAAGAGATTTGCTTTCTTTGTCATACAAATCCGTAGAGGGAGTAAAGCCTTGGCTTTTCAGAGCACCATTTTCCTTTTAGAAGCAGTCTCTCCTCCCCCACACTATCAGTGATTTGTAAGATTCTTAGGCTGGGGGAGGGCTAGCCAGATAGTGCTGCTCTCCGAATTCTAAGTAAACCGCGTTTGATGATGTAGAGCCATATTGTGCAGAAAATAGAAACAAAAGAGTAGAAAGTTCTTTTAAATGAAACATTATAAAATACTACAATTGATAGGTTGCCCTTGCAAGGTGCAGTGCGCGAAATCAACAAGCTTATAAATAAATCCCTTATGAAATGAATGAGTACACAGAGAAAGATATGACCTGGGAGCCATTTAACGAAAGTCTCAGCAGCAGATTGCTACAGTATTAATGTGATTATAGAGCTGCCACTCCACATCAGAAAATTCCACCAGCAACTGCTGCTCATAAAGGTCTAAGCAGCTTACCATTTCACTTTTAAATCTGCCCTAGACCTTTGCTTGCCATTGAAATAAAATTAAAACATTCATATTCAGACAGATACACAGATACATACAGTAATGTGTTTTTGCCTCCTGGATATAGATGCCGGGTGGGCATTAACTATGTCTTCATACAGAAACAGGTAAGGTTCTGAACAGAAACTCTTGACATGCCCAGCCTACTCTTGAATAGCTACCACATACTGATATATTTTCAATAAAATAAGGCATTAAGAGAACCTCTGGAAGAACTCACCACCTCTTTCAAAATAACCCCAAGAAGGGAAACTTATTAAAGATCTAGTTTCTCATTTATACCCCAAAGAATCGAAAGCAGATTCTCAAAGAGATATTTGTACTCATGTTCATAGCAGCATTATTCACCACAGTGAAAAGGTGGGAGCAATCTAAGTGTATATGAACTGATGAGTGGTGAACCAAATGTAGTATATAGTGTTAAAGAACAAAATTCAACCGAGTAAAGTTAAAGATCTAATTGGCTTTATTAAATAATCCATGTATTGGGCGGTATACCATCCAGCAACTCAAAAAGTACTACAAGGGATTGTACAAAACAGAAGGTTTTTATAAAAAGAAAGGTGAGTCAAGGCAGCTATTGAAAGGGTTATATTTAGACCAGGACATCTTTTTGGGGAGAAGAGAATGGCAAGGATTTTTATCATGCAGATTGCCATTTCTTTCTATGGAGGATAGAAAAGGTCTAGATGCTAGACTACCTCATTTGTATTGACCAGAAAATTCCAGACTGGTTGATTAAGATTATGTTGTTGGGTGAGGTTGAAACAGCAATTGTAACCACAGAACCAGCTCACAATGGTTCTATCCTGTTAAATGAAATAGTGAGTTGCTTTTTAGAGACAATAGACCAAAACAGTAGGTCATGCAGCCAAAGCATGTGCAGAGAAGATTATTTTGACCTCGACTGCACTCATAACCATAGTCTTACCCCCACACATGAAACCAAAGGACTGGGACATAATGAGAACTTTAACACCAAAACCCTTTCCGAAGCAAAGGGTCTGTTATCCAGCAAGATCCACTGTTGATACCCTTTACCATAAATGGCCAAACTCCAAAGTCCTCCACTTAAAACTTGCCCTGTCAGTGCTTTCACACACTTGTTTCCCAAAACCCTTAAAAAACTGCCTTGAAACCTGGATTTGGGAGTTTAGACTTTTGAACATTAGCTTCCTGTTCTCCTGGGTGGCACCATTCATAATAAAATAGCCAATCTTCCTCTACTGCAATTCTCCATGTTTAGTGTTTGGGTCTGCTGGAGCCAAGTGGATGAACTCTGTGTTCTGTAACACAATTAGGTCAAGTTTTAAATCTAGGTTTGGTATCATGGGCTTTAGCACAAGTGATGTCATTTTGGGCCTGTGGCTTTCTCTTTAACAATACACAATGGAATATTATTCAGTCTTAAAAGGATTGAAATTCTGACACCTACAACATGAATGAACTTCGAAGATATTATGCTAAATGAAATAAGCCAGTTATGAACAGACAATAAGCCAGTTATGAACATGATTTTATGTACATGAGGTACCTAGAGCAGTCAGATTCATAGAGGCAGAGAAAATGGTGGTTGCCAGGTGCTAGGGGAGGGGGAATGGAGAGTTGGTGTTCAATGGCACAGAGTTTCAGTTTCACGAGATGAAAAGAGTTCTGGAGATGGAAGGTGGTGATGGTCACACAACAATGTGAATGTATTTAGTGCCACTGAACTGTATGCTTAAAATGAAAAATTTTATGTTATATGCATTTGACCAGAATTAAAAATAAAAATTAAAAAAGGATTAGTTTCTCAGTATTTCCTAAATATCGAGGGGCATTTTTGTCTTGGTGCTAATATAGTGCTCCAAGTTTTCAACAATATGTAACAGAACTGAAAGAGTTCATCCACCTGACACATAGCAGAGCCAAATACTGAACACTGAGAACTGCAGTGGAGAAATTAGGTTTTTGCTTTATTGCAGGGTGCCAAGCAAGGAGAATAGGAAGCTATTACTTAAAAACTCCAATTTCCTGATGGCAATCAGGGAGTTTTAAAGGCAAAAAATTATGAATGATTATGAGTAAGGGGCTTGGATCATGGCCTGTGTTGATTGTCAATTCTTGTGCAAGCTTCGGCAATTTTCTTCAACTGATTCATTTAGCTTTTGGCAGCATCCTTTATGGCTATGGCCAGGTGGTCTTTCTTGCTTACAGAGTTCTGCAGCATGTCTTGCGACTGTGAGTCAGTGATATTATCTTAAGAGCAGGTGGAGAAAAACAAAGCTATACATCTTGTGCTTAACAAGCTACATTCTTTTATTATCTTAAGCAAAGTATACCTTTATATTCTTCCCTGAAACTTGCTTTACAGGCAGGCCTTTAGACTCCAGGCCATGACTGCATTCCAGTGCAGTTATGACTCTTAAAAGGGCTAATTTAATAATTTTAACTAAAAGCTAAATTCTAGTATACCTAGTCTCTTATTATTTGCTGTCAGTTTCAGGTAGACAGATAGATGATAGACAGATATTTTAAAAATAGTATCCATATCATCACTTATTGCTTCTTCTGGCCAGTTGACCACTAAAAGTGATGTCAGAGACATCTAAACTACTAGTTGTATCATGACACTTCCTATTCCATCGACTCCTTATAGCTTATTGTGTATGGTCCAAATGCTTAGCACAGAATTCAAGCCCTTCAAATCTGGGTATGATCTACCTTTCCAGTATTTCCTGCCACCCTTCTGCCTAAATCAGTACATTCCAGGAGACTTAGACCTGCCCACTGATCTTTTTAGAACATGTTCTCTAAGCCTCTGCTCATTCTGTTCCATTAACCTGAAATGACCTTCTCCTCTTCTTCCTTCTTCATCTGGTGACATTTCATTCATTCTTCATGATGTGCCATAACTATATGTAGTATGTCCCTGGTTGCCAGAAACAATGACTGCCTATACTCTGTTCTCCCAGAGGATTTTTCAGACTGCTACTATGGGTTTTGCTTTTATTACATTAAAGCAATGGTCACTAAGCTTTTTCATTGCACACTTCTAACAGTTAAAATTAAAAAAAAGGGTCTGTTATCCAGCATACATTTCTAATATGTGTTTGTTTATAAATTTTTCTTATTTAT
Organism: Pteropus medius; assembly: GCF_902729225.1. Lineage (NCBI taxonomy): Eukaryota > Metazoa > Chordata > Mammalia > Chiroptera > Pteropodidae > Pteropus > Pteropus medius. The sequence goes on along the minus strand of NW_024344241.1, from coordinate 6,499,811 downwards.
AATTAGAATTTATTATTAGAATATTTATTCTTATAAGTCAGTATCTCAAGATACAATGAGATGAATTATATCAGATGTTAATATTTCAGATACACTTTTCTATAAGTTTTAATTTTATTTTGGCTAACATCTTGTCAGATTTGAGTTCTTTTTGATTTTTTTTACCTGGCAATGGGCTTTACTAAGAGCTTGTGTAAGGAGTAGTGTCAGCTCTGCTATTTTCTTATTTTTTTTATGTGTTTGCATCACTGATATCATTTTCACTTTGAAATTTCTTTGCTGTAGTGTCTTAAGCTGCTTGTCCAGTTGTGAGGATCAGTGGAGCAAAATCTAGATAATATGGTGGGTAAACATATCATCAATTTCTACTTTATAGAGCTACCTTTCCAGGGTATTATTCATGACACATGACCATAAGACATAAGCATCCTGTGACGGCACCAATGTCATTCGGAACATTAACTATTTAAAGCATAATTTATTTTTATAGGAGATAAGTATAAATGGAGTTCTCATAATTTTTCCTACACTAAAAAGGATGCTCTTGCTGCCCCACTTTGAGGTCTCTGGATTAGATGAGAGTTATTTCCATAGATGTCTGTGTTTCCTTTTACTTGACCCTTTGATGGCAAGGACTATGTCTTATTAGCCTTTATATCTCCCACTTAGTCTGAAACTAAGTACAGGCAAACAGTAAATGTTCTTTGAGTAAATAAATACTCAAATGAACAGAAAGCAGAAAAAATACCAGCTATTTCCAACCCAAACAGGAGCAGGTTGTTCTTCAGGTAAGCACTAGAAGCCATCCTTCCTTTTCTTTCTTAGTTCCTCCTGGCCTGGGTTGACCGGGCCACTTTTCATCCTTCGCAGACTCTGCCAGTGCAGCGCCATCTTGGACCCTGCAGGTTCCAGAAAGTGAGCCTCCCTCTGGACTTACCTTTCAGTTCTCTGCAAGCATCTGCCCAGCCTTTTACTCACATTTGCCCCTTCTCTTGTCTGTATCGGTAATGCATGACTGGACTCCTGTTTAAGGCTACTAAAGTAGGGAAGAAGGGAAGAAGAAAAGAAAAGAATTCCTTAGGAATCAGCATTGAATTACTAATCTGTGTCCTCCTTCTTGGCATGTAAATCAGGGGAGTTAATCAGACAATTGTCTTTATGAGCAAGTAAGTTTGAAGATAACAGAACAAAGTGGGCTTTCCCCTTCCCAAATGAGGAGGAGAAACAGAAATGCAAATTCCATCTTTCATGAACCTAAAGAAAAGATGAAACAGTTACTAACTTTCTGGATCTCATTGGTAAAGAAAGATTCCTTTGGGCAACCTAGAAAAAAGATTAAGTCACATAGAAAGGTGGGAAAAAGTCACAATTGTCCCTGACTTTTACAAAGCAATAGAAGATCACAAAACAATTCCTATAAAATTTTCCGGGAAAATGTGTTTCAATATTTGTATGTCCAGTTATATTGCCTTTTAAAAGGTAACGAATAAATACTTATGAACATAGAAGAACTAAGAAAACGTTTCAATATTTGTATGTCCAGTTATATTGCCTTTTAAAAGGTAACGAATAAATACTTATGAACATAGAAGAACTAAGAAAACTCTCAGAGGCAAAAATATGCTATAATGAAGCTAAACTCCACCAGGCTTAAGAAGAAAATGACCCAACTTAAGAGGAACATGGAGCAGTTATTGTGGAAAAATGATGGGAAAAAGAAACACTCTGAGCTCAGTGAGCTAACAAAATTTTATGGGAACTCTTAGAAAGATTTATAAGAAGGCTTGCTTGCAAAGAAAATTGCAGTTTTAAATCATTGTATTTTTGCAGTGGAAGCAAAGGCAGATCACTGGAGTGAGAAGATTTTTTTTTTCTTTTAAAGAAATCAGAGAAGGAGAAAGACGAAGTGCTCATAGATAAATTTCTGCTAAATCTTTTGTTTCCAACATCAGCTGACTGGTGAGGCGTCATTTAAGAATGACATTTGGCCAAAATCCTGCTAGAAAACAAAAGAAATAAAACCTTGCAGCATAAAGTAGGGATCCTAATGACTTCTTATCTCAAGAAATATGTGGTTTTGAAAAAGAAATTGATTCATGACTGGTATAAATAGGAAAAGAAATGACAGACGAGCTGCAGAAATAGAAGCTTACAAGCAGAAGAATGAAGAAATGTCAAATACGTTATGGCCAACAGAGAGATATAAAGAACCACAGATTGTTCTTCATGGTGCAAAAGCTCATGACAGCTGGCCCACTGTTTTTGCTGGAATGGAAGATAAAATATGCCAGCCTGGGACAGAAATTAATGCAGTTAAAAAGGTGACTTCCAGGGATAAATCTTAACCAGCAATTCCCAACCTGTTCAGCACCAGGGACCAGTGCTCCTATGAATATCTAATGCCTGATAATCTGAGGTGGAGCTGAGGCAGTGATGCTAGCACTGGGGAGCAGCTGCAAATATAGATAAAGCTTTACTCATTTACCCACTGCTCACTTCCTGTTCCTACAATGCGGCCCCGTTCCTAACAGGCCAAAGACCTGTACCAGTCCATGGCCTGGGGATTAGGGACCTTTGCTCTTAAACATGCTCCTCTGCTCCGTCCACTAAATTCAAGGCACACACAAGCTCTGCCCCATACCCATGTAGATGATTTACCCATAGCTCTGAATTTCTCTTCTCTTGTGGAAGAGATACACCCCCAAATAATCTATGGATGAGCCCAAGTCTGGTATGGGGTTATCATCTGAAGTTTTGGGAACAAAATTTGCTTAGGACCTGGGTTCCAAGAGCTTTTATCAATAAACCCAAGTAACCTCTTCTCTTTTACAGTGATGAATATCAAAGGTAACCCTGGTGTCGGAGAACCTGGACTTTCAATAGGAGGATGCTCACGGAGTCCACGGGGGCACCTCTTCACCGTGGATAGCTCTGGGCCTCTGCGCCTTTTTCCACTTCACATTCCTGCTGGGCTTCTCTTCCAGACTTAGAGAACATTGCACACTTGAAGCAGACTTTCACACAGAGTAAGGGACATGTTTTCTGGCTCTGGAGAGAGTCCACCCTTTAAAATTTGAGCCTCAGGTCTTCTACTTCTGAATTAAGAAGACCACTTCACACTCATCCATCCTGGAGCCCGAAGCTATTTGTCTCTACCTTTTGCAAGTTTCAGGAATATCTTTAGGATACATAGCTGATTCTTCTCTTATGCTTTGTCACAAGAGGACTCACAGGCCTCCCCAGACCTTTATGATGACAATGAACAGATTGTTTAAACCATCCCCTGTGCTTCAAATCCATTTCCATTGTTCTATTTTTTATTGAATATTTTTTCTGGCTTTATTGAACTATAAAAGACAATTAGTTGCTCATATTTACATTGTGCCATTCAATGAGTGTTTTTTTTTTCAATTATAGTTGGCATACAATAACATATTCATTTCAGTTGTATAGCATACTGATTAGAGATCTATATAACTCACAAAATGATCACCCCGCTAAACCTAGTAAACTTCTTCCCCCTTACATATTTATTACATTATTAACTACTTTCCTTATGCTACACTTTGTATCTCCATGTCTATTTTGCAACTATCCATTTCTACTTCTTAATCTCTTTGCCCTTTTTCACCATTCTCCTAATCCTTGTCCTATCTAGTAGCCCTCACAATATTCTCTGCATCTATGAGTTTATTTCTGTTTTTGTTGTTGTTGTTTATTTTGTTCTTTAGACTCCACATGTATGTGAACTCATGTGATATTTGTCTTTCCCTTTCTGACTTATTTCATTCAGCACAATACCCTCTAGATCCATGAAGGTAATATCTCTTTCCATCCCCTTCCTTTTAGTCTGTGTGTGTCTTTTCATCTGAAGTGAGTCTCCTGTAGGCAGCATATGTAAGAGTCTTGTTTCTTATCCATTCAGCCACTCTATCTTTTGGTTGGAGCACTTAATTCTTTTCCACTTAAGATACTTATTGATAGGAATGTAGTTGTTACCATTCTTTATTCCTGTTTTTGATACATGTTTATTCTTCTTAAAGAAGTCTCTCCAACATTTCCTGTAATATTGGCTTGGTGGTGATACCTTCCTTTAGTTTATTGTTGTTTGGGAAGCTCTTTATCTGTTCTTTGACTCTAAATGATAACTTTGCTGGATTAAGTATTCTTGGTTGTAGATCCTGGGTTTTCATCACGTTGAATATTTTGTACTGAGCCCTTCTGTCCTGCATAGTTTATTTTGAGAAATCAGCTGCCAGTCTTCTGGGTGCTCCCTTGTAGGTAAGTAACTGCTTTTCTCTTACTGGTTTTTAAGATTCTCTCTTTGTATTTAACCTTTTGCATTTTAATTATAATGTGTGGTGCGGGCATCTTTAGGTTCCTCTTTTTTGTGACTGTCTGAGATTTCTGGGGTTGTATGTCTATTTCCTTCACCAGGTGAGGGAAGTTTTCCATCATTATTTCTTCAGATAGCTCTTCAACATCTTGTTCTCCTTCAGGTACTCCTATGATATGGATATTTTTACATTTAATTGTGTCCCATAGGCTCCTTAAATTATTATTATAGTCTTGGCTTCTTTTTTCTTGCTGTTCTGATTGAATGTCCTTGGCTTCCCCAACCTGTATATTGGCGGTTCGATCCTCTTCTTTATCCACTCTGTTTATTTCCTCTAATCTACTCTTCATCTCAGAAAATGTGTTCATCATTTCTGACTGGTTCCCTTTTATAATTTCCATTTCCATTTTTATGTTTTTTTTTTTAATCTCTTTGTTAAAGTTCTCACTGAATTCATCTACACTGAATTCATTGAGCATCTTTATAACCAGTGTTTTGAACTCTGCATCTGTTAGACTGCTTGACTGAATTATTCTTCCATCTCTGTTCTGTTCTCTCATATGGTTTCTGCTTCTTTGTCTTCCCATTTGAACTGCCTTTCTGTGTCTGTTTCTTTATACTAAGCGAAGCTCCTAGGTCTCCTGGATTTATTAGCGTGGCATTACATAGTAGGTGTCCCGTGGCACACTCCTGAGAGCAGACCAAGTATAACCCCAGCTTGTGCCCCTCCGGGGCCCCCTGTTAAGATTCAACAAGCAATCCACAGATGCTGTGCTTATAGTTGCCTCAAGAGGCCATGCCAGAAACTGAGGCCAGCTGCCACCACTGTGAGTCTTAGAGTTGGCTCAGCAAGGAGCACCTGACTTGGGGAGGGCACAGCTGGTTGTGACTTGAGTGGGGCCGCGAGTTGGGGTAGGTGTAGTTTCAGAGAAGCCTCTGGGCAGAGTGACCTCTGTTATCCAGTTTGATGACGTCTCAGCTATGGCGGCGCTGTATCTGCACACTGGAAAGGGGAAGGGCTCAACAGAGGAACAATGGGTACCGTAGGCACTTCTGCATGGGAGGAAGCCTCAACACTGGCCCTCACTCTGACAATTCAGTGTTCCCCTGTAAGTCCCTGGCAGCTCCCGAGCAGCCGACCTGGTGCTAGTGCTCAGAGAGAGCAGGTCCATAACTGCGCAAGTTCGCTCGTGGACATGGCCCCTAAGAGGCGTCTGCAGCTGCAGTAGCCTCTGTCCCACTCAGCCACTTGGGACCAGGCAGCCTCATGTCTTCACCCACTCCTACCTTCTATCGTTGCAGGGTGATTTCTTATTTCTCTCCCTAGCTGTGGAGATTGTTCATCTAGACCCCAAGTGACTCCACTTGCTGTGTGCTCTGTGTTTCTGTCACAACTTTGTTGTGGTCGCAAGAGAAGTGAACAACTATGCCATTTTTTCCCCTCTCTCTTATTGAATTTTTCATTTGCTTAGGCTGACTTGAAATTGTACATTTCGAGGCACAAATGAAGAAGACTGTGAAGATGAAGCCGCCTACAGGATTACCTGATTGTCTTATTTTGGTTACTGTAATTCAGGTAACTAGCAAATAATTTTAAACATTATGAAAACATTGTGAAAATGAAATACCTTTAGTAAATATTTTTAAAATTAAAAAATGTTGTCAAGCTACTATAAAATGGAGAAAAAACACCCTTATTGTAATTTGAAGTATAGTGAGGAGGGCTCACCTATACATCGTAATAATTTCCTCAGGACTTGAATGACCAGGAATGCCACCATGTATGATTTGTTCCTTTGTACTACTCATTAATTTTATCCTAGAAACCAATTGAAATCATATATGTGCCCGAGACAGAGAACACGCTGCCACTTTAAAAGTGCAAGAACTTCTCAGACCCAGGTTTTTTCATGATCAGAAGAACCCAGGGAGGATGAGTTATACCTCAATGGGAGGTCAGGGTGAGAAAACAGGGCTTCCTTCACAATGTTTCCCAAAGCTACCTTGGTTCTAGGTGTAGGACCTAGCATGATATGCTGGCACTTTGTTTAGGCAGGTAGAAAAAAAAGGTGTGGTGGTCCTCCTAAGGAGAATAGGATAGCTCTGGCCTCTTTCTCCAAGTAAACTAGGACCACATATGGAGCCCTCAGGCCTTTGGAAGTATTGTCATACAGTTTCATTCTTTAAAATGGCAATTAGAGGTCACTGAATTCATTCAACAAATATTTACTGTATGTCAGGCACTGTTCCAGGCAGCAGAAAGACAGTAGGCCTAAATCCCTGCTCTCCTGGAGCTAGCACTACAGGTGAAGTCATTAAGTTAGGAAAGTATGATTCTTCAGGTCTAGAGTTTCCTGACTTTTTGTTGTTGTTGTTTCTTCCTTATTTCATTTCCCCATCATCTTTTTTTTCATTCCGTTTTTATTCTTTTATGTACCTTGATCTTTTTTTTTTTTGCTAAATAGACTGTGTGGTGAGACAGAGTAATTGAAGGTTACAAAGGGCTTTGGTGATACTGTAATAAAGAGCGTCTGGGACAGCTTATTAGACAAGGTACAATCAAGGTTATCTGAATCACACAGATACTTTCAATAATGACACTGTTCCATCCTCCCATCTGGATCCTCGTCCTCCTCTTTTCTGTTTCTTTTTCTCTATTACTTGATATAGGAAGATACATGACTGATTCTGGGATTTTACTGAAAACACACATGCGTGCGCACACACACACACAGAAACCTTCAGTCTAAAAACTGGTGTCTTTAGTCATTATAGGATCATCACTAAGATGACTTCTGAGTTAAAAGCCAAATAATGTTGGAAAACCCAAACTAAATAGCACTTGCCACCAACAACAAAAAAATTACTCCTTTATCCCATAGCTATAGCCAGAAAAGAGCGCAGTTTCAAATGGACTCCACCTTCTGGGCTTTTCCAAAAGTAATACCATACAGAAAGACAAAGGTGATCCTATTTTCCCTGACTTACTTATTCAACATCAGGTTAGCCATCAGAGGTTTGGAAGGGAGGCCATCTTACCGTGCAACTTTTTTCACAATGACAATTTGATTTCAGAACATAGCAAGAGGAAGCTTATTTACTAGGAAGAAGAGTTGCCCACTCACATTTGCTTTCTCATCCTTTCACAGACTACCTATGAGACCTCGGACGAGCCACCCAACCTGTCTCTGTGGTGCAGCCTTCATCTGTAGGTGGGAATAATAAGAATAATAATGTGCTTTCTTGAGATGAGATAATGCTGCCATTTGCTTTGAACTCTTCTAAGGCTGGCACCGAGGGACCTCAGGGTGTTATTGTATCTGTGGTGGTAACGTATCAAAGTTGGATCATTATAACCTGTGTAGATACACCCTGGAACTTAACTTTCTTAATATTTTGTATTCTTTCATACCCTTCGCTTGCACAAGTAGTACACAGATTAGACTAAAAAAATTGTTCATTTAGTGTCATTGAACTTTGCTTTTTAAATTTTCTTTTCATAATTGTCAGTCTTTAGTTATTGAGTGACTGCTATTGCAGCCAAAGAGTAGGTATGTTGTTTCATCAAACTTATTGTGTGTGCGAGTGCATGTGCGTGTGTGCATGTGTGCGTGTGTGTGTGCTAACAAGCAAACTGCACATGGCTAGCTTTAGTTCTGCCTGACACCCAGACCTGTTTTCTGCAGTGGAGATGCCTCTCCAATCTTATGTTTGTGAAATGTTTGCATTGTCTTTCCTTTCAGTAAAACTGTCACCTTAAGCTATTTTGCCATAAATGTAAAACTTCATACCATTGTCCCTACCGTTTCTACACATAATTCAATTCAAATCTTAGTTATTAAGTGACTTAATGACTTCAACTTTTTCTAGGTCTCTCTGCCTGTTATTGCCCCCTTTTCCCACTATAATCCTAACATCCAGCACTTTTTTATAATCCTTTCAGACTCCTGCTCTGGTCAAACCCCAAGTTCTTCCTCCATTCATAAAAGCTGTCTTCTTTGCCCTAAGAGATATGAATTGTTGAAGTGTGTAGACATGCCCTGAATTTGACTCCAGAATGAAATCATGTGATGACCCTTTCATATCACTAAGCTCACTGTTTCTCACTGCTTTGCTCCTGTGGGACTCAGAAACAATTCATTCTTGAGTCGTCCCCTTGTTTGGTGCCAGAGAGTTTTCAGTGCCTCATGGTAAGATTCCTGGTTGGGAGAGCTATGCTGTTCTGTGAAGTAGGGGACAGGTGATATGAAAGCATAACTGGAAAAGGTGAGCTCTCAGAAGACAAAACATTCTCAGGCAGAACACTTATAGAAAAGGGATTCTACTTGGCCTAATGTAGTTGGAGATCTGTAAACAAATCCCTTAAAGCTATCATGACCCTGCACCCCACTGTAAAGTCTTCATGTCCCCCCAGTTTGCATACTTCACTTTGAAGTCACTTTGCTACAGCCCAGCCACCCAGCCACTCTCTGGGCCTCAAATGCAAATTCCTGGGAAAGGGATTTTACTTGGCCTCAATCTCCAGGCTAGAGGTTCAAAGTCTACTGGGTGAGCATTGGGAGGAGCCCACCACAGTAACCATATAACCACAAGGGTGGAAGGTGCATGGAGGTGGGACAAAGTTGGGTGGAGTGGAGTGGGATGCTGGTGAGTTGGGAGCTCTCCAACCTCCATGAGGGAACTCATTTTTAGCAGTGAGGAGATAAGTCACCCTAATATATAAGCCAGATTGTGGATCATTTAGCTCATATCTTTAACAGCTATTAGAGTTTAAAGGTTTTACCAAGACTTTATGAAGGCCGGTATGATGAGCCCTAAAGCCCTATTTCAGCCATGCAGTTCTGAAAGATAAAAGAGGAGCCTATGCAGGTGCTGCCTCTCCTCTCGGGGCAGGGGGGCGGGGCAGGGGCCCTGCACCTGCTGTAAGAATTTCAATGGCGCACATTTGTGCTGGAAGGATGGGCTGAGGGCAGGATTTCAGCATAGGCTGGCTCATTCTTCAGCCTCAGATGGCCTATGATCCAGAAATGGTGCAGTGTCTGGGAGGGTGAGGAGCTCTCTTCCATCAGCTAGTCTGCAGGGGTACTGGGGCATGTGTTCTACACAGAGAAGTTTCCTTGCTATTGATATTGCTGTCATTGGACTAGGACACAGGCCTTGTAGGAGCGTCGAGGGAAGCAGCTTGCTGGGAAGGATATTAAGAAGTAGTGGATCCAAAGAGTATGTGACTTAGGTAGGCGTGTTGTCACACCCTCCATAACCTGGGTGTCACACCTGCAAGAGGAGCTCAGGTTGCACAAATGAAGCAGAAGAGCATAGTGAGAAGAGTGTCAGGTTTGGAATCAAATAATGAATTAAGTGGTGAAACGAAGTAATATTAATACCTCCCCATATGGTTAACATGACTACTTAAAGCTCATAGTGCAGTTCCTAGCACATGGTAGGTGCCCATTGATCGGTAACTATTATCGCCACTGTTATAGGATGAAAGATCATGCGATTACGTGCCAAAATGGTTGGGGAAAAATCTAAGTCTGAACTTAGATTTTGAGAACAGGAGTCTGCATGTCAATGCTTTGATAGGAATGAAAGGATAAGGGAGTTATGCAGTCTAAGTGGGAAAAGTACAAAGGGGCCTGTAGGCAAGTTGCTCAGCCATTTGGTCCTTGGCCTTCTCAGCCTGATGTTAGATAAAAACGTCTCCCTCATGGGATTGCTGAAGGCTAGAGAAGGACTGAGGATAGTACTTGGCATGTAGTGGGCAATCACTAAACTTGGCCGTGGCTGCACTGAGAAGCTGTGCATAGTGGGCTCTTATCAGCAGTTTCGAGGAGCTCTTGGAAATGAAGCTGATTCAGAAGATAGAAGAACTGTAAAATAGGACTGTTTTAGAGTCAGTAACAATTTGTGACTTATCCTGGGTTCTCAGAAGAGGACCTGTAATAGTTTGGGAAGCAGAGTAAGAGAACACAGAAGCCCCCTAGGGTGATGGGACTTGGTTAAATACATTCATAAGATGACTGCCTTCCAAGCCAAGGTTACCTATTCTTCTTTTAAGTTTTTAATTGTGGTAGAACACACATAAAATAAAGTTTATCATCTTTCCATTCTCAGATGTACAGTTGAGTGGTATTAAGTATATTCACTTAATGCTGTGCAACCATCACCACCATCCATCCATAGAACTCCTTCCATCTTGCAAAACTGACACTGCACCCATTAAACATTAACTCTCCAATCTGCCCTCCCCTAGCCCCAGCTAACCACCTTTCTATTTTCTGTCTCTGAATTGGATTACTCTAGGCACCTCATAAGTGGAATCATATAGTGTTTGTCCTTTCGTGACTGAGCATAATGTTGTCAAGGTTCATCTATGTTGTAGCATGTGTCAAAATTTC
>NW_024344241.1:6487868-6489047 GCF_902729225.1 Pteropus medius | reverse complement strand
TAAGTGGGTGTCCAGATATTCAGGAGAGAGTTTTTCAAGGGATCAGATGAACTTGAAGCATTTTGCTGAATTCAGTTCTGCCCTTTTCCTCCATATTTCTGCCCTTTCTCAGCTTATTATCTCTCTCCTTATTCCAGTAAAAGCTTCCTAACCATCTCTGTCCTGTGCCCCGCCTCTTTGTTCTCAGTACTGCTCCACCTTCTGATCACTTTGCAGTTCCCCCATCTCTTCCTCTCCTTCTTGGTACCTGTCCCCTCATGCTCTGCTCATGCCTCCTACCTAGTCCATCTGACTCCTCTTCATCCTCTCATTCTGCTCTGCTCTTGCCTCTTACAGGAAGCCTTCCTAATGGCCCCATCTGTGCTGGGTGATCCTCCTAAGTCACTGTTTATTTTTAGCCCAGCACTTGCTGTGCTGCATTGTCGTTGTTTGCTTTTTCATTTCTTTCACTAAAAAAAGCTTTGTCTTTTTTTTTTTTGATGTGTGTATCACTTGTGCCTGGCACACAGTGGTCACTCAATAATTGTTTGTGGGATAAACATATGCATGAATAAGTAAAAACCTGCCTGTGAGCTCACTTTCTGAAGAGTGGCCTTCTGTACAAACCAGGTGCCATCATTACCATCAGTGGGCTAGATTGCTGTATTTATGCACTGAGATTAGCCATAAAGAAGACCTTTTTGGTGGAGACCTATTAAAATTTGGGGTGAATATTGAAAAGGCCAGGGATATTTATGGTCCCATGCAAAGGTAATACATAGAATAGCTGCCTTTAAAGGCTTTCTGCTCTCTGATTCAATATACAAATATATGTACAGACATACTTAAATAGATTCTTAAACTGTCGAAGGATAGATTTTAAAAAGTGCTCAGACCATAGGTGTATAGCTCAACAAATGTCCTAGTGAACACCACTAGCCTCCCAGAAGGCCTCTGGTGCCACCCCAAAGAGTAACTTCTGTCCTGACCTCTAGCATCAGGGGTTTAGTTCTACCATATAGGGACTTGATAGAAATGAATTGACAGTTTGTACTCTTTTGTATCTTGCCCTTTTTGAGATTCATTCATTGCCTTGCACATTCACAGACACATCCCCTGCATTCTTAGTTCTTTATGATGCCTGATGCCTCCAGTAGCAGTACTGTGATGGTGAGCCATGCTGCATTTATGTGAGTGTGT
>NW_024344241.1:6429869-6487803 GCF_902729225.1 Pteropus medius | reverse complement strand
GGGGAGGCTGTGCTCACCGTTTTCAAGGGCATCTTTGTGTCTCTGCAACACTCAGTGCAGGGCCTGGAGCACAGATGGCTTCAGTAAATGTTTGCTGAGTGAACCCGATGAATGGGCATTTTGTCACTGGATCTTTTCATTTGTTTTCTGGCTTGTTCCCTGACTCTCCTTGAAATACAGCTGCTTTCATGGGCCGAGTCTTTATTGGGTAGTTGTGCTTGTTTTCAGTGTCAGGAAGGAAAAACAAGGACAGAAATGGATCCTAGGGAAGCCATATTCCCGGCAAAAGAGTTCTCCTTTGCGCCAAGAATAGAACCGTCTACACACTAGATGGAGTTCAGAGGCCACCAGAACTCAAAAGGCCTGTGTAGAGACTGAGAAGGGCTGGATGACCAAGCTGGCTGACAAGCCATTGACTCAGGCAGTGTCTGGGTATCGAAGTGGGGGGTGGAGTTGACATTCTGGGGAAAAAAATCCCACAAAGTGTGGAACAGTCAGCCCATCTGCACCACCCACCCTAGGATCTCTGCAGACGAATCCACTTCTGTATCACAAGGTCCCTTTCAGGGTGGGTGGGGGAGCAAGGGGATGGTCTGCCATCCTCTGTGATTGCTTATCTTGACGGAGGATTTTAATAAAGCATCAGAAGATTCACCCAGCAGACAGGATGTTCTTTCACTCTGCACTGATTTGAACCTAGGGATATAACTCCTGTCTTCTGTGTGATAGCTATTGTTTCTTCACTTCCTCCGTGAGTCTCACTGTGCCATACCGACCTTACATTCCTTCCAGAGCCTTAAAGTAACCCCTAACACACTCACATGTATGTACAACTACCTATTTTAACCCAAATAAGAGGACACACCTTCCATGAAAAGGATTTCCCTTCATATACGTGTTTGTTTATCTAAAAAGTGTTGAGTCACAAAATAAAATCACATTGAGACTGACGCTTAATTGAAATATTAAACATTGGGATTGTGTGTGGGAATTCTGAGGTGCTGGATAAGAAACCTGGAACAAGAGGACAGAATGAACACAAGTCCCACTGAGTTCAGTGGCATGGCCCCAGAGCCTTTGTCCGTCTTCATTCAAGGCCCACTGTGGAGGAGCTGACACGGGAAGGCGGTGTGGTGCTAGGCTCCACCTTGTCCTGGGGGCATGTCTTCCTCCCTTGTCTGGAAACATGTATGTTCCCTTCAGTTCAGGTTCCTTGGCCTGGCATTCCATCCTACCTCAATCCTTGGCTTCCTCAGATCCAGCTGGAAGGAGAGGAGGCCCTGGCTGGGTGCAAGATCCAAGGCTCAGATCTAGCCTGCAGCGACCAAGTGCCTTCTATTCTTTGACTATTCATTTCCTTGTTTGAAAATGTGAGTCATGATTCCCATGGACTTTGCTCACATTCATCTCCCTCTTGCCCTCCCTCTTCTTTTCTTTCAACCTAACTGATTGTTAACATCCCTGCCACCCCCATTCAAGAACTGGCTACCTGTCTAGCCTAATATCTTCAACTCCTGACCAGTGCAGTACTTTGTGCCTCAACTTCTCATAGGCCCTCTTCATGCCCCGTCCTCCATTGTTAACGATGGACTTGTCTCTGCAACTAGCTGTCTGTGCCTGGAAATTGAGGTTAAATACTCTATTGCTCAGAGCTCAGTGTACCGTAAAAAAGCTGCTGAAAGAAGCAGAGGTCAGTAAGGTGGCTGCCAACTGCTCTCTATTGGAACCCCATTTCCTGCTTTGCTCTCCTAAATCCTGGACTCTTTGTCCATGCCTTCCCTAAAAAAGAGTGGGTATGCACACAGGCTGCTCCCCTGACCTCTCCTGACTGGGGAGAAACCTTTTAATTCATCATTCATAGTGCATCTAGAGCCAAAGCCGGAGGCAGACCTGCACTATGGGAGGATAGAATTTGGGTTCCTTTGGAGTGCAGGTGGAGTGAAGAGGGGGCGGCCTCCTCCGTGGTCTTTGGTGGAGCTGCCCAGTCTAATGGCAGAGGCTGAGCTGATTAATAAGTTGTCCTCTGGGTAGGGCAGACCTGTATTGAGGCTTAGTTGGTTAAGAAACTGTATTGGCATTTTTTAAAATAATTATAGAAAAACCTCATCATGGTTGATTCTGCCTGTGAATAATAATGACTCATGGTACAACTTGTTTCTATCCACTTTAAGTTTTTTTCCCCCTCTGGAGCAAACTGATAGGATTATCTTATTTTCTTTTTGTGCCAGGGCCTGATGACATCAGAATATGGGCAGGGCTTTTCCTTTTGTGTACTAAGAAAAGGTGTGGGCAGCTGCTGCCAGCAAAAACATTTTGTCTGCACTTGTGAAGTGTGAGTAGGAGAAGCTGAAACGAGGAGGCAGAGGGTAGGGGCAAGGAACTAATAGCTGCAGTTGGGAATACTAGCCATTTAGGAGATTCAAGGACTGATAGGGGAAACTTAAAAAATATTTGACTGGTTCTTATAGCCCTAAGAAAATCTAACATTCTGGAAGTCTTCCCTGAAAATAGACTGCTCCTATTAGGCAATCTTGCTATGAGAACCCAATCCTCATATTTAAAAAATGAGGTAAAAGGAAAAGCTGCTTTAAAAGAATCACCCGGATTGTTATGTTGAGAGTAGATGGTAAGGGAATGAGGGGGGAGGAAGGGAGACCATTTAGAAGGTTAGTGCACAAGTCCAGACAGAAGACCATAGTAGAGGTGATGGAGGTTGGATAGAACCAGCAGGATTTCTGATGAAGGAATGTGAGGTGTGAGAGGGTGAGAGGAGTCAAGGAGAACACTAAGGGTTTTGAACTAACTGCCTGGAAGAAGGCAGGCACCCCTTTCTGAGATGGGGTAGACTGGGAAGGGCAGGCTTCATGGGGGAACCCTCTTTCAGATGGAGAAGCTGGGAGAGCAGCTAACTCTATAGGGTTGGAGTTCAGGAAAAGGTTGGCTCCAGAGACACAAGTTTGGGAGTCATCATTGGTGTGTAGAAAGTACGCAAGCCATGGGCAGCTGGGGATCACCTTGCAGGGAGAGCGGCTAGAGCAGTGGATGGATACTTTAACAGCGGAGACTGGGACTGGGACTGAGAACCAACAACAGAGCCCAAGAAGGTGGGAACCGTTTAATGAAGTGAAGAACAGCCCAGCTAGAGTGAGTTCAAGAGAGAAAGAGAGAAGAGGAACTGTAGACAGCAACAAGAAGCCTTTCCCAGGAATTTTGCTGTAGAGAGAAGCAGATATATGGGGAGGTAGTCAGAGTGAATATGGAAACAAAGAAAGATATTTTTTTAAGATCACAACTATATGGCAATGGAAATAGTCTAGTAGAGAGAAGAAAATCGATGACGCAGGAGAGATAGAAATTGCTTTTGTGCTGTCCTTAAGAAGGTGAGAGGAGAGAGGAGCTAGTACGTAAGTGGAGGGGTTACCTTCAGACAGGAGCAGACAGTTCATCTGTCATAATGGAACAGAAGTGGACTTAATGGGTTCAATTGTAGGTAGTTTGTTGAGTTTGGTGGGAGGAACAGATTTGGAGCAGAATGTGAATTACCATGTACTTTCAGATTAGTAAAAGACAAAATAGTTTAACCACTTGGGGTGGTAAACACAGATTTGGGCTATACCTCTTGAGTCCAGGCCACTGGGGCTCCTCAGGGAAAATCTGGACAAATCCTGGTTGGGAGATGTAGTAACTCAATAAATCATAATTTATTTTTGTCACTGTAGCAGGGATAGCAGTGTTCATCAAATCTAAGTGTCCATCATAAATGATGGATAAAGAAATTGTGGTGTATATATATGTAATAAAATATTCAGCCATAAAAAATGAAATCATGCCATTTGCAACAACATGGATGGACCTCGGGGGCATGATGCTAAGTGAAATAAGTCAGATAGAGAAAGATGAATGCCACATGATGTCTCTTATATGTGGAATCTAACTCCCCCAAACAAATAAACTTATCAACAAACCAAACAACCAAGGTCATAGATACAGACAACACACTGGTGATTGCCAGATGCAGAGGGTAGGGGATGGTAGAAATGGGTAAAGGAGGTCAAGAAGTTAAAAAAATTTTATCTGCTCCCGATTTTGCATCCAACCCATCTCTCTCTCCCCAGCAGGTAGGCAGTAACAGGTGATTATTTCTATCTGATGGGCAGAACATGTGATGTGTCACTTCTAGTTTGGAGTACCAAAAGGCCAGACGCAACACTGTAGCTCCCTCTTCTGCTGCTGTGACTCAAGGTATCAGTCTGGGTCCTGAAGAACTGTATAGATCAGAGTCTCCACCTTACCTCCCATCCCAAGCCAGAAATATATTATGAGCTAAAGATAGATTTAATTGCATCAAGCTATTACCGTTTCAGGGTTAAAATGTTACCATAGCATAACCTAGTCTGTTACTAACCCAAACACCACTTTACCAACTATGGCATATAATAGAGTTCAGAGCCGATTTTGGATTAAAGGCCCAAGGATCTCACACAAGACACCCCTGGATGCTGTAAACTTCCTAGAGGTTCTCATGACTCGTTGCTTGCACCATGAACATCCCAGGGATAGCTTCATCCTCAGATGGTATGCGTTATAAATCCAGGACTTATCTTTCTTTGCCGGAAGGGAGGTGACAGGTATTCTCCCCACAGAGTGGTTTTCTTATCCATTATCTAAAAAATTCTTTAATTCTTGGTTTTTAATGAAATTCACACCAGAAAAAGGCTCACAACCCAAACTGGTGGTAGAAAGAGGAGAGGAATAAATCAAAACATCCAAGACCCCCTTGCCCTCTGTTCAAAGCTGATCTCTTTCTAAGTCTGCTGCTGGGTGCTTTTGCATTTGTGGGCTCTGGACTACCTGAGAAACAGGACCTGCTGTTTCATCGGAGTATTCTAAAATTTCAGAGTCTAGAGAAAGCTTCTGACGGAGTTCCCCAGTTAAGAGTAGGAAGCCAGGCAGTCGCCTCTAGCTTTCTGAAAGCGAAAGTTGCACTGTATTTAGCATGCTTCCTTCCCACCTGCCACCTAGTGGTTCCCTGGAGAATACCATCCTCTTGCTTAGGGCTGTGCCTTCTTATCTGATCCTCATAGGGTATCAGCTCTGGAAGGCACCTTAGAGATAATCTAAGCAAATCTTCTCAATTTACAGCTAAGGTAACAGAGACCTAAAATGGAGGCATAGATCTAATTAGTGGTGGAGCCAGGCCTACAGCCTAAGGCCCTGAGGAGGCTCTTATTTATTCTCCCATCATTTACACACATATCCACTAGATGACTCAACAACTAAATCAATATTTGTTTTATGGCTGTTATGTGCAGGGCCTGTGCTGTGCACTGCACAGAACATGGAAGACCCCTACCTTCTCTTAAGGAGTTTCCTGAGAAGGAAGATGGGCATGCAAAAAGGCCAGTACATAAAATGATTGCTCTGTGGGAGGCAAAAGTGGAAGGCCAGGAGAAGTTGCAGCCAGTTTGCCTGAGGCAGGGAAGGCTACCCCCAGGGGTGGTGTTGGGGCTAACTTCAGGACCAGAGGTTCCTCTGGCAGGTAAGTCCAGGCATGGTGCACAGGGCAAATGGAAGTTGTGTGTTCCAGCCACGTCATGGAGTTCAGTATCACTGGAGCATAAAGCCAGAGGTGAGGGAAGGGCTAGCCAGGAAGTAGACCAGCAGCTGAGTGAGGGGCCTTTTGTATCTGTGTAGGTGTTTAGGCTAAGCGTCATCAAAGGATTTTTTATTAGAGGAAGTAACATGAGCAAATTTTCTTGTTCAATAGATCTTTTTGGAGATAGTGAGAAAGACAAATTGGAAGCCAGTGAAACAAGAAGCAGGGAAGTGGTCAGAATTCCTGGCCTGGGCAAAGCAGCTCTTGGTACTGAAGTAATTCTAAAGGGGTTGACACTTGCAGGCCCCATTCTCTCCCAAATGGGGCAGCATTATTTTACTGGAGGGAGGATCTGCCCTTGGGCAAAAATTGCAGTTCAATCCATTTACTATAACAATTGGGCAAGGGGATAGCAAATGGTACCCTGGAACACCACCTGGTGTCAGACATTTTCCTCTCTGCCCCCACTGGGTGACAATGGCCTTATCTCCTCCTGATGATCAGGCTGGATTTCCCCTGCCAGGATGGTGACTCTTTTTTATTTTTCAACTTGCTGGGCTTTGGACACAGGAGCCTCAAGTGCCCAGTGGCAGTCAGAGGTAACTTAGTGGGATTCTTGTTGTGTCCCCGGTGGAGTGTTCTCCCTTTGGGAAACATGACCTCTAATCCTGCAGTCCATAAGTGCAGATTTGGGAAGCACGATTCCCTAGATGGGTTGTTGGGAGCAATGGGAAGTGGGGTTGCTTCTGCTTCCACCCTTTGGTTCTCTGACTCATGAGGTTTTCCTACTATGGACACAGCACCATATAAACTTTGGTTCAAGTTGTATACAGGGTCCTGGAGTCTGGCTTTCTATCCTCACAAATGATCATCTCCCCCTTCGATGGGTGGCAGCTTGTGGGTAGCATAGAGTATGTGGTGTGACCAGTGGCTGCCATGGGTCTGGGGCCACTCTCCCACCTCTTTTGCCATCATTTGTGATGTTATGTGGAATTCCATGCAGGAGGACACCCTCTGTAAGCATGCTGATAATAGCGCTGTCTATGGCCCTGTGAACAGGAAGGGCAAACCCATATGTGGAACGTGGTTTTATTCCTGTCAGAACAAATTGTTGGCCCCTCTGGGTGGAAGGAGCCCAACATCAGCAACCTGCTACCTTGTGACTAGCTGTTCTCCCTGAGGATGGTGCCATAATGGAACCTAAGCCTAGAGCTCTATTGGTAGGTGGGACGTTTAGTGACGGCAACAGCAAGATCAACTTTGATAAGTGGAATTCCATGCTGTTGGCCCTTGTGTGACCTCCATCTCTGCTACCATGGTTATTTTGTTCATGGCCCATGGTACCAGCCCAGGGTGATCAAAGATAGGGGAATAATATCAACTGATTGCATCATTTTGTCTACTTGGTTGCTTAATTTTACTTCTGTATAACATAATACCATGATATTCACACTTCGTGGACACTTCACCCACATGTCTCTTCTCCAAATTTACTTATCTTTCATCTTCCAGTCTTTTCTTTGCAGGTCCCTGACTAACCCAACCAGGTCATTCCCCACTGCCCATAGGTCTGTATGCACTCTAACCTTGGTCTACTGCTCTGTCAACACAAAATGGATGACCAGGTACACTGCCAGAGTGAGGCTGTAGTGCAGTTGCTATCCATTTGTAGTTTGCACCCCAGCATAAACCCATCCTAAAACCAAGCTCGGGCTTTTACCTCATTCTTCAGCTACTTCTATGGGATCCCCCATATGGCCATAGGTGTGAACTGAAGACAAGGCATTGATGAAACCGAGGTGGCAATGATATAATACACCAATGTGATATTCTGTAGAATGTATAAACAGTCTAGATCTCTTAAGACTACATCCTGATGGAGAGTGAAGAGTTAATATAGTCCTGGGCAAAACTATACATGAATATTGATGTTCATCCCATGTAAATGCAAACTGTTTCTGCTCCTCTTTTCTGATTGGAATAGAAAGCAATACATTTCCCAAATCCTTGGTCACACACCATGTACCTGAGGCCCTATTATACTGCTCTAGCAAACATACCACATCTGCTACTGCAGCTATAATTGTGACTGCTTCTCAGTTGAGTTTATGGTGGTGTGTTGCCATCTTCCAAGATTTAACTGGTGAAGTAGAGCTAGGTTGAGGACCACCACCACTGCATCCTTTGGATCCTCAAAGGTGGCACTAAGTTTCACCATCCTCCCCTGGATGCAATATTACTTGGCCAGGGAAAGGGCAGTTTCATAGTCTTCTACTTGGCTTTCTCTACAAAGATTGCTCTTACCTCACAGGTCAAGGACTTGATGAGGGAATTGTGCCAACTTCCCAGTATGTCTATCTCAATATACATTCAGGGACCAGGCAAATGACCTCAGAAGGGTCTTCAGACCCAATGGACCCTTGACCAAGACTCCATTTGTTGCCTGGTTCTTGTATATTTCCATGCTAGCAGGAAGACCATGATGACACTTCAGGTCTTCAGATCTCAATTCCAACTCTGACCTTCGAAATATTTGTATCTTCCTTTTTTCCTAGTATACTGTTACCTGGGTAAATGGCCATTGGGCCCTTTGAAGAAGGGCTGGGAGGTCACTCTGTGTATTCTTGCCATAGTGCTGCAGGGAACCTGGCCACCTCTTCAGTTACTGGGTTCCAGGTTCAGACACTGATCAAGGAACTATACAAGTTTATTGGGGTGACTGCACTCTGCCATCCCAGTACATCCTTGATTTCTTCTGATGGTGTAAAGAGGATGCTACTTGTAGTAGTCAGACTCAGCTGACCCCATGGGCTCTCTGGAGTGAAAATGGCCCATCACAGTTGTCCCACATTTGGCTAAAATGGCCTGGCTTTTATTCTACCTCCATCAGTCATTGGATATGGGCTTCCCTGGGAAGCGTATGCAGACTCTGAAAGAGGCCACAGCAGAAAGTTTTCTGCTAACAGTATTTCCAGCAGCTGGGACAAGTTCTTTCTTGAAGGGGATATAGGAGGCACATCTCAGAATCCACCACAATTGATAGAGTGAGGTTCCTGAGGATGTGAAGGATAGTGTCAGAGCACAGGTGGCTAGATTAAACTTTGAAAAGAGTAGGGGTATCTCTCACTGTAATGAGGAGTAGAAGGAGATAAGAATGGGATTAGATGAAGATGAAGGTTTAAATAGAGGGACAAAGAATTGGGGAAATTAAACCTGATAACCTCTATTTTCTTTGCAGAGCCAGAAGCAGAGTCTTTTGCTGAACTTGGGCAGGGTGAGGGCTTGAAGAGAACAGTTCTCAAGGAAAAGGAGAAACTGCAGGGCAGTGTTTAAGGGGCAGCTGATGTTGGGGGGCATGATTGGTTGTGACCCGTACCTGCTGGGGTCATGTGATTTTCCTAGCGGTGCTCAGAGCCCAGATGTAGGAGCAGAGAGGAACACACTTCAACCTGTACTGGGTGGATGTGGGGAAGGAAAGTGAGGCAATAGGGTGTTAACTATTTAATTTCCCTAGAGAGTTAAGATTCTTTAGAAACAAGCTCTCCATTTTAAAAATTGTATTTGTTTTCTAGAGATACAAAGCATTAGAGGATATTAGAGTTGAGATATGGGTGAGATCATCTGCACCATTAGTTCAATTTATCAATTTGTTCTTTAATAGATCATGCTTTTGGTGTTTTATCTGTGAAATCTTTGTCTAACTAAAGGTCACAAAGGTTTTCTCTTATTTCTTCTAAAAGTTTTATAGTCTGATGTTTTATGTTTAGGTGCATGAACCATTTGAGTTTATTTTTATGCGTGATGTGAAATATGAATTGAGGTTCATTAGAACTTAAGAAAATGCAAATCACTGTGGGAAACAGTTTGTCAAGTTCTTGAAAAGTTACACAAATAACCACCATATGATACAACCATTCTACTCCTAGGTATTATCTACAAGAAATGAAAGCATATGTCCATATAGAGACTAACTTGTACACATACATTCACAGTAGCTTTATTGTAATATCCCCAAATGGCACATAGCTCAAATGAACATCAACATGTGAATGGATAAACAAATAGTGGTATAACCATACAATAGAATACTGCTCAACCATAAAAAAGAATGAATCATTTATATACACAACCCAGATGGATCTCAAAATAATTATGAGTGAAAGACAGACGCAAAAATTATACATACTGTATGATTCCATTTATGTAAAACTCTAGAGAATGCAAACTAATCTGTAATGAAAAAGTGCAGACCAGTGGTTGTGGTGGGGGGTGGGGGTGGTGGGAGGGAAGGCAGGAAGGATTACAAAGGGGCTTGGGGAACTATTTAGTAGTGGTGGACATGTTCACTATCTTGATTGCAGCCATGGTTTCATGGGTTATATATATGTGTCAAAACTTCGATTTATATACTTTAAATATGTGCAGTTATTGTATGTTAATTACACCTTAATAAAGCTGTTTAAAAATTGACCTAAAAATTAACCATATTATTGAATCATTAATAATTAGCAAATAGAACAAACCCATAAAAATACCCTTTAAAATTTTAATTTAGTCAACTTAGACCTATTAGAGATTTAAAAAGCAGAACTATGATAGTTCTGACTTAAAATCCAACAGTTAGTTGTAACAGAATCTGACAAATTGGGCCCTGTTTGCAAACATTCTCTCTTAACACACTGAAGGATTCTTTATTTCAACTCTGTAGTGTCTCAAAGTGACTAAAATTAAAGGTCTCTCAACAAGGATGATAATGGCCACCATTCACTGTGCTTCCCATGTATTCGCTCATAATTCTTTCTACTTCTCTGAGAGGTACCTATTCTTATATCTATTTTGTAGATGAGCAAACTGAGTCCCAGGTAGGTTAAAAGAGTATTTCAAGGCCCACGCTTGTACGTGACTGTAGCTTGAGGAGGTGGGAGGGGTAGGTCTGAATCTAAACTCCCACCAACTCAGTCCACGTAATTTTTCTTTTTAGAGGCCTTTCCCCAATATTGTTGCCATTCTGAAGGCTAGCTACATTCAGGGCATCCGAGTTAAAAAGCTGCCAGGAAGTGGAGGATTTTGGTAAACCAAACCCAAGACAGTATGATGGGAGGTGGCTGTTTTCGGGGTGCTTAAATTATTAAACTACATAATTAAAACGGGATTGTCTTCGCAGGGCGAAGTGTCACAACCTGGGAAGACTATGCGGCTAGCTCCAGCACATCGGTGCTATTAGTCTGCACTAATTGGCGTGGAGAAGAAGAGAACAAGTGAGGGCGAGTTCTGCGGGGCATCAGTGGGCTCCTGAGGTCAAGGCGAACGCCGGCGCTGCCCCTGCTGGTGACGAGAGCGAGTTTTGCTGCCGGTCCAACGACGTACTGAAGAGCCGCGAGTAGCCGGCAGGACTTTGCCGCCAGGGCTTTGCCTGCACCGACAGGGGGAGTTGTCCGGCCCCGTCCTCAGGGCCCCGCCCACTCCCACCCTAAGCTCCACCCACTCCCGGGACCGAAAGCGAAGGCGCGCTCGGCAGCTCGGCGCTCGCCTGCTTGTGTCTAGCGGGACCCGCGACAGCACACCCGACGCGGGTCGCGGCGCTTGTGGCCCGGCGCCCGCCGGCGGCATGGAGGGGCAGTGGGCCACTGCGGGCGGGGACGTCTCCCTGCACAACTTCAGCGCGAGACTGTGGGAGCAGCTGGTTCACTTCCACGTCATGCGGCTGACAGACTCGCTCTTCCTGTGGGTGGGAGCGACACCGCACCTGCGCAACCTCGCCGTGGCCATGTGCAGCCGCTACGTGAGTGCCTGCCGGGGCTGGGGCGAGCGGGGACGGAGGAAAGGGGAGAGAGGGTCTAGGGGTGCGGGAGGAGAGGGGGCGGTCCCGAGGCCGCCGGGCCGGTGGAGGGTGGGGGTGACTGGTCCGGAAAGTGAGCGAGGAGTCTGGGCGCTGGCGGTGACCTCAAGGCGCCGGCGTGGGCACCAGGTTTTTGGGGGACTTGGGGCCCTTGGGGCTCTCTAGAAAAATTCCTGTGATATCTTAGGGAACGGGCTGAGGGTCGGTTTGGACCTGCACCGCCCCGAGGGTAACTGTGCGGTCAGGCCAGCACGTGGAACTCCAGAAGGGCCCCTCCCTCCATTCCTGCACCTCTGCTGGCTCCTCTCTCCATCTCTAGTTGGCGCGTCCAAGGGCTTCATCGTGGGACCTCTTGCTGCCCGTTTACGCTCGCGCCTTGGGTGATGGCATCCACCTCTTAGTTGTCATATCTCTGTATTGACCACAACGACATTTATCTATGTTTCCAGTTCAGACCTCTTTCTTGAACTTCAGACTCCTGTGTCTCCACTTAGAAGTCTAGTAGACATCTCATACTAGACACGTTCAAGACCAAACTCTTGACCTCTTCCTTCAAACCTGCTCCTCAACCCGCCCATCTCTGTTAATGGTAACTCCACCGGAACCTCGGAGTCATTCTTGATTTCCCTCTCCCACACTCCACATGTGGAATGTCAGTGAATCTGTGAGCACTGCTGTCAGTCAGAACACACTTGTCTATGTTAAGTCAAATAGATCTGACAGAGAAAAATATCCCATGATTTCACTTGTGTGGAATATAAAAAAGAACAGGCCTGCAGCATTTCTCCTCCTTGGTTAATTCCCTCATTTGCTTCCAGTATTACTTTCTTAGAGCTACTGTAACAAAGTATCACAAACTGGGTGGCTTCAAACAACAGAAATTTATTTTCACAGTTCTGGAGGCCAGAGTCTGAAATTAAGGTTTTGGCAGCACTGGTTTATGCTGGATGCTCTGAGGGAGGAATCATCTCATGCCTCTCTCCTACCTTATGGTGTTGTTGGCAATCTTTGGTGTTCTTTGGCTTACAGCTTCGTCACTCCAATCTCTACTTCCAATGACACATGGCCTTCT
Organism: Pteropus medius; assembly: GCF_902729225.1. NCBI lineage: Eukaryota > Metazoa > Chordata > Mammalia > Chiroptera > Pteropodidae > Pteropus > Pteropus medius. The sequence goes on along the minus strand of NW_024344241.1, from coordinate 6,475,296 downwards.
TCTCTGTGTGTCTCTGTTTATCTGTGTCTTCTTATAAAGACACCAGTCATAAAAGATTAAGGGTCTACCCTACTCCAGTATGACCTCATCTTAAGTTATATCTTAAATATATGTGCAAAGACCCTATTTACAAATAAAGTCACTTTCACAGGTACTAGGGTTAGGACCTGGACATATTTTTTTGGAGGATACAGTTCAACCCACAACAGTGCCTTATAGCCAGTTCTGTGTGGGGCAGCGGACTGCAGTTAGATGTTGTCATTCCTCTGCTACAGAGCTTTCATGAGAGAAACTCAGAGCATAGTCCAGAGATTTCACAGTGATCCTCCAGGCCCTGTTACCTGAGAGAGCGTCCTGCTCCCACCCACCTCCCTCACTTGGTGGCTTTAGCACATTGGCATGCCCCCAGCTGTTGCTCCCTCTGCAGTTTTTTGTTGGTGTCTGTTGTGGTGGTAAGGTTTGTTTGTTTTATGAGTTTTTGTATCCCTAGTGCCTGACAAGCTGTTCATTAAATCCCCGTTGAATGAATGAGTGAGGCACTCTCAGGGAACTCCCCATAAGGAGTTCTACTAGTAACCTCAGCCAGTCAGGATTGTGATCCCTGAGGGGCTCCAGGGATAGTAAGAAATCAGAGGATCGAGCCATCAGGCAGGACCTGAGCAAAGCTTTGGGAAGGAGACAGCCTCTGAGTAAGACTTCTGGATGTCCTCACATAGTATCTCTCTTCCCTTCCGGTGTCCCTTCTTCTTGTGTGCCCTTTTCCTTCTTTCTGTTCTTTTCCTGTGTGTGTTTTGTTTCTCTTCTGGTGGGTAGCAGCAGGTGAGTCTTTGGGAAGGTGGCAGTTCCAGGTCTTTTTTCATTGGAGGCGAGGAGGAGGGCCTAGAAGAGCAGAGGGGTGATGGGCAGGGCTGTTTGTTTGTAGGTCATGGCACCCTGGAGTCTCTTCACCTTCTTTCTTTCCTAATCCTTAGGCTGTAGTCATTAACAGTGTGTACGGCTGTGGTACGACCAGGCATCATTTCCTTGAATCAGTTTCAAGGCTCTACTTGTGGACTGCTTTGGTGGTCTGACCACTTGGTAATCATAGATCTCAGTATGGTGTATTGTGTCAACTGGAAAGTCACCCTACATCAAGACTGGGGCAGGAAAAGGAAAAGAACCATTCCTACTGACTGACCACATTGTGTGCTTGGACACTGCCCTCCAGGGGCTGAGACCAGTCAGCTGGAGAAAAGAGGTACAGGCCATAGCTTAGGCAGGGGACAGACTGTGGCCTGTGGGCTGGCCCACGTCTACTTTTATGATAAGGTGTATCAGGACACAGCTATACCCATCCATTCAGTAGTGTCTGTCACAGCTTTTGCACTTTGATGGCAGAATTGAGCAGTTGCTATTGGACCTGGTGGTCCATAAAAACTTTACTGTTTATTATTTGGCCATTCTTAGAAAAAGTTTACTGACCCATGAGTGGAGGATGGCACAAAAGGGTCTGTGAGGTCTCCCCCTTCCTCCCTACCGCCTAAACCCTAGCATGTAAGACTGGACCATATAGAACAAAATCACATAATTCTGTTGCTCTTCTAGCTGGCTTGCCTTGCATCAGGCAGGTCTGATTGTGATGCCAAGAAAGGCTGTAGAACAAGGATGACGCAGGGTCCCACTAACATGAAGAAAGCTGGCCTGGGACCTGGGAAGAGGGCCCATGGGATCCTGTGTGCTCAGATAATCTAGGGTGCATCTGGCCTACCTGCATAAGTGGAAAGTAGTGCTCCAGCCATGGTAAAACCAGCTAGACATTTGTCTGCCTGGAGACCAGCTTGGCATAATATGATTTCAGAAATAATGAAGTATTAAAAGTAAGAATATCGGGTTTTTAGTTTTGTTTTTGGTCAGAAAAAGCTGCCCAGTTAAGATATATTTTCTATTTTCAGGAGGTTTAACTATACTGTTAATAGTTAAATGTTGAACTTGAAATCTGTAAATAGAAAATTCACTAAGATCATATTTTTGTATCTTTTTCAAGAAAAAAAAGCATGTAGTAAATGCTTTCATTGTTATCCTGTGTTTTCTGATAGTCTTTTATAGAACTGAACAAATTCTGTCTCATATTGAAGTGACTTTGAACCTTTAGATAAGGAGCAGTCTCTGATTTGTGCTCAGGATAAAAGTAATTTTGGCAATATTATAAGTTAGTGGGTTTATTATTTTTTTTTTTCTTTTAAGCTAAGCCTTTTAAATGGTAAGGGGAGTTCTTTCCAAAGTAATTGGAAGTAAGATTACCTCTAGATTTCAGAAGGGCCACATTTGTTTATCTTTAGTTTTATTGCTTATCTGAAATGAAGATTGGCCAAGCGTATTCAAAAGTTTTTATTTCATTATTTGGATGCTGATGGCTGGTGCCCATTTGCAAAGTCACAGGGCCCTTCTTGACCCTGAAGAGCCCAGACATCCTTAGGGGAATGGAGCTGTGTGTTCTCTTACAGGTCCAGATGAGATTAGGCTCCTGCCTTCTCCACCTGCTGGCTAACATGGGGTGAGGGACCTGGAGGCACTTGGCACCCGGACTCTGATGGCTTTCTTCTTGCTGTGGCCTTAATGATCCTACTGGTTTCAATGTTAGTCGTAATACTGCCTGTCAGCATACTTTGGAGTTTCCAACACTAAAACAAGCCCTTTATATGAAGTAAGTCCTAGAGCTCAGTGATAGCATTATGATGCCAGCTTCAGGTGACTTCTCTTCATCTCTCCCATCTATATGATCTCATATGCGTTAGAGGGTCAACCTACCTGGCTGTTGACACAGATGCCAGACCTTCTTTCTCTTGGTTAATGTGTCTAACTCCCCAGAACCTGCTCCTACCACCCTCATGAAGAATCAGAAGTCACAGAAGATTGGCTGATGGAGAAGCAGCATTGTGTTCTGTTTTCCTTTTAGGACTCCATCCCTGTGTCCACCTCCCTCCTCGGAGACACTTCTGACACGACCTCCACTGGCCTTGCCCAGCGCTTAGGTATGTACCCACGGTGGTCCTGACTATTGCATGGAACCATGAGGCAAGTCACTTTAGAAAAAAGAATCTTTATACTGAAAGATAGATGAACTCATCACTATAGCATAAGCGCAGACCTTTGTATACTGGGTCTTCTTTAAGGAGAGTATCTCCATGCCTACATGGTACGAACATTGTCTTAGGGATAGTGTGTTCTCAGGAGACTCCCACGTTGTACCTTGGCTGTCATCCAAGCCAATGAGTGACAGGTGATTTGGCTCCCTTCTCTAAGCACATTACCTCCTTATGGGTGGAGAGTGTGAATGATGTCCACAATGCTCCTGGGCCTCAGTGGGGCCTGTGGAGCAGAGTACCAGCAGTGTAAGAGGGTTGTCCTTTATTTCCTGTGACATCATTCAGAGTTCAGAAGGGAGATTGGCCTGGCCAGAGGGAGGCATAGAGTCAGTGTTAAGCAAGAACATGAGGTTGAAGGCTCCATCCTCTCCCGCACTGCAAACACATACTTCTTTTAAATACCCAGATAGTTCAGGTAAGGACAACATGTGTTCTGCCCTTGGCCAGTGTGCACGATCAGCAGGTCATTAGAGGGTACCCAGGGACCTTGAACAGTAGGGCAGCCTCTGTCTCCTCTTCAGTCTTTGTTGTCACCAATGTTCCCAGACAGTTCAGTTCTAGAGCCCCCGTGTCCTGGTGCTGGTGATGTACAGTGAATGAGGCCCATTTTAGTTGTGTTGACAGTCTATCCACTGGATCCATCATAAGTGGAATGTACCTATGTAAACAAGATAGCCACACAGTTCAGGTGGAGCCTAGGCAGTGTGGACAGGTTGAGGGTAGGTCATACTAGACTTGCCACACTGCGTTCTGTGTGTGAGTAGGGCAGAGACCAAAATGCGGTGGCAGCAGCATTTTAGGAACATCCACAGTACTTTTTTTTTAGCCTGAAGTTAGAGAAACCTGACTAGGAAGTTATTTTGGTAACTTCTTACTAGAAAGTAATTTTAAATTTACAGAAAAGTTGCAAAAAAAAGGTACAAAGAACTCCTACTTAGCCTTCACCCAGATTCCTAGTTCTTGTCATCCTCTCTTTAGGTTCACATTGTTTTTTTCTGAACCACATGAAAGTAAGTTGAAGACATGATTGCTTCCTCGTACTTCACCGTGTATTACCAATGTTTGAGGGGTAACACCTCTATATCAAATGGACCACTGTGTGCCCTGCCTGGTCCGATGAAGACATGGGAGTGTTCATAGGTCTAGAAACAGAAAACTGGGTGGGTGGCCACAGTGTGGATGACAGAGTCTGTTAGTGCCAATAAAGTAAGATGGGCTTTAGGGTGTCTTTGGATGGAGGCCTAGTAGTTTGTATGCAAAAAACTAGGATTCTTTTTGTTTTGTTTTTGAGGTTTGTGCAAATGTTGGGGCTTTTTAAAATTAACTTTTCCCCTCATATGGTTTACATCAATTTATAATCTAAATCAATTGAAATATAGATAAAAAATAATAAATATCCTTAGCAACTTATTAAAGTCAAATATTAATGAAGGGTTTTATCCTGCCTGATTGAGCAAAAACTGGCAGCTTTCAGCCACTGTCCAACAAGGACAGGCACATGGAATAAACTTGAAAAGTTAGTGGTGTGGTGTGACTGCTGGCATCACCAAAGGCTGGTAATGCTGAGATTACAAACGGGCTGTCCAGTGCAGCCTTGTGCCGTTTAAAATACATTATTATTATTATTATTATTATTATGCATATTAGTTGAAAATGCATTAACCATCATCAGTTGTCTAGAGGGGTAATGAGAAGAGAGTGATGTCCCAAAACAGTATCGTGCATGGAAGATGAAAGGAAGTTGGAAAATAAATGATCTAAAGGGTTCAGAGTAACCTTGGAGGTATTGGAGGGCTGTAGCGTGGATGGGGCCCCCCTCATTCTGTGTGGCTCTGGAGGGCAGAGCTGGTCTGCTAGGCAGACGATACAGGCAGATAGTTTTGCTCCCTGTAAGACCCTGTCTTAGCAAGTAGAGCAGTTGGAATCAGAGTATCCCACCTTGGGGACAGGGAATTTTCTGCCACTGAATGAGGGCACAGGCTGAGTGGATGTGACTTGACAGGCCCCAGCTTCACCTCTCCTCACCTCAGCACCTTTTTGCCTTTGATGCTGAGGCTGTCTTGGTCATCTGAAGTCTGTGGGGTGGGAGGGTAGGGTGCGTGCTTCTGTGGGGAGGAGTTTGCACCTGCCCTGTGTGTGGGGTGAGGCCGAAGGCAGAGGCCCCAGCAGTATTTGACTGTTTTAGGCTTACTGCTCAACTTCAGGATATTTGTCTTGTCTTTCAGATTGTGGGCATGTGATTTTGCTTGATTTCTATAGTTGGAGCAGTATACCTCAACTATTACTGGTTCTGTAGAAAAGGGCTAAAACATATATTCAACATCAAATTGAAAATTAGACATTTGTGTGTATGTACAGGCACAGAAATGTAGAAGTGTAGGATTATCTCTGGGAGCAGGGCAGAATTGATAGAGAGGGTGGTACTGAAAGAGAACTTGAATATTTTATCTTAAATACTTTAATATTATTGGTGTTTTTGCAAAGTAAAACAAACCAACCATTTATGTAGGGCAGTGGTTCTTAAACTTTAGTATTTAGATCCCCTACAGGGCTCGTGGGCATAACTCACTGGCCCCAACCCCAGCCTCTCTGATTCAGTGAGCCTAGGAGGGAAGGTCGAGGGGGGAGCGGGCCTGAGAATCTGCATCTCATGCTGCTGATATGAGGGCCACACTTTAAGAACCACTGTTTTAGAGACTAGGAAAGGATCTAAATGACTTTAGTTTGCATTTGCAGCAGCTACCTGTGAAGAGTCATAAAAATTAGAACTTTCTTTTCTCCCTAAAACTCCATTCTTTTTCCAAGCATTTCTCAGCTGTAAAGTAGGTCTGAGGCACATAGAACCTCCAAGTATTTCAGTCATGCCTGTGTCAATGTGTTTTCTTTTTAGCCAGGAAGACCAACAAGCAGGTGTTTGTCAGCTATAACCTTCAAAACACAGACAGTAACTTCGCATTACTTGTAGAAAACAGGATCAAGGAAGAAATGGAGGCTTTTCCTGAAAAGTTCTAGCTGAGTGGCAGAAGTGAGGATTTGTAACTTATGTACAATATACATTTAAATAAATGGATTGAATTTCACTGTTTGTCACCAGGGTAATGTGTTTATATTTTGTTTTAAAGAGCTAATCTTATTAATTTTCCTTCTTCCCCTCACCAGAGTATGGGCCAAAAGGCTATAATTGATCAAGCTGGGGAAGGAGAAAAGCAAAATGGGTAGTAGTTTCCTTGTGACTGCTCAGTAATAGAGAAAAGGGGTTAAAATGAGATTTTGTTAGGATTGAAGGAGGCTAATTAGATTAAAGGGTTAAATTAGTCATGACTCTGTTATGTCCATTTCTAATTAGAATTAACGTAGTAAGTCTTATAAAATATGCTTCAGGTTATCTCCTTTCCTTCCCGTTCTAGCCAAGTCCTTCCCTGGCAAGTCTCCTCTTGCTGTGTTCTTTTGGGCCTGGGTTTGAGCCCCGTTCTTCACGCTCACTAGATTTGTGGTTTTGGTGGTCTCTAACCTCTCTGGGCCCTGTTTCCTCACCTATAAAAGGGGAATAATCTCCACTCTGCTGGGTTATTGTTAGGATTAAATACACAGAAAAACTTGGCAAACTATAAGTGCCATGGCAATTAAGATGTCAATTTTGGGATTAAAAAAAACGCAAAAAAAAAGAAGTCAATTTTTGTTTTACCTACTTCATTTTTGTGTATTCAAATGCTTGCTCTTTCTGTTATTGTCTTTCCTTCCCCCCGCCCCGGTCTCAAGTATTTGCTTTGGTCATCCTTAAGCCTTAGCCTTTTTCTGCTTGCCGCTCGAAGTGGATTCCAATCTTTCTAGTACCACATGCTGCACATTTTTTTGACACCTTTTTCCAAAAGCCAATATTTCACGGGTCAGTGGCTTTGAACCCTGGCTTCACATTCGAATCTCTAGGGAGGTTTTACAGATTACCTATGCGTGACCCTTCCCCAGAGACTCAGATGGCCTGGGGCCCAGATTTGGTTGGCTTTAAAAGCTCCCAGGTGCTTCTCAGCACAGGCAGGGTTGAGGACCACTGTAAAGAACTTTCTAATCTGTAAGTGTCTGGATCCCTCTTGTAACTAGAAGATAGTTTAGGGTTCTGTAACATGTTTCATGCAATGGCAAAAGGCTCGCATTAAGGCACTGGTAAGCAGCCAGAGGCGGTGACACTTTGGCCAGGACATATGGCACGTCAAAGGAGTAGGTCTGGAGTTTAAGATGCTTCCCTCCTTAGCAGACTTCCTATGCTAACCTCTGAGGCCTCAGCCATCAGCATCGTAGCTTAGAAGCACAGTGGGCACCTCTCTAGGAAGAGTAAGTAACACAAAATCAGGCCTATGGAGAGAAGAGTTTGGTATAAATACTTTATTAAAGAAACATTGTTTTCTTGTTAAAAAAATACTACATTAAAGAAGAGCGTTTTGGGTTATCAGTCTTTCCTAACAGAATCACAGTGTAAGATAATCATTTTTTGACCTAAGAACTTGCAGGCCACAGATTAGCAGGACATCAATATGCAAGAGAAAAGAACTCTTAAATTTACTGATGGCCCCCACAGGTGGTCTGAGAGGGGCACTAAATAAAGTTATGTTTAATCCTGTCTCTGCTGCCCCAATGCCTGCCTTTAAGACTAGGACTCTGCAAGCAGATGAGAGGCCACCCACTGTTCCCAGGCTGAGAGAAGACTTGGCTTACAGAGGCGCTAAAGTAGGGACGCAGCAAGATCTGAATAAAGTTTTTATTACTTGTAGTCAATGGTCATGAAATGCCCTCCATTGGATACTATCAGATGAGGTAGGGAAGACATTCTAGAGGAAATCTGTTAATGGGGATACATTTTTATTTCTGTACATTTACATACAAATTTTCCCCAAAGGTACAACAGATGTGACATCATGCAGACATTTAGCTTTGAACGACAGTTCAGAATCTATTTAGGCTTGTGCTATGAATGAGCACCTCCAGAGTGATCCCGGTTGACATGTACAGTAACACGGTTCTTACTAGAAACCTCAAATGTTGGGGTTGCAGAAAGGACAAGAAGGAGGGAACTATTCCCACTAGACATAACACACTGTGCTGCTTTTCCAAAACCCAATACATTAAAGTGAGGTGTCCTTTAAAAGAAAGGGTTGAAGTGTGGGCCTTCCCCTGCACGTGCGTGTGCCCGTGCGCCACCTAGAGGCTGGGTGATGCCATGGTCACACAATTCATTTAATGGCACTTCAGTCATTTCTTGTTTGGCTCTAGGAAGTGGTAATGTTTGAGTGCAACACTTCCTTTACGAGGTTTATTTTTGTTTTCTGTTCTGTGACCAGAACAACTTACCAGCCCCTTCCTCTAGTTGTGGTTATACTCTCTTAGAAAACAAAACATTTAAAACTTTTTCCTATATGTCCTGGGTACTAGTATTTAGGGTATTTGATAAGAGTTATTACTGACTTCTGGAAAAGAACAAAATGAAGAGCTAGCTATTCAGCCCTGTCTCAGGTGTTCACATTTGTGTATAACTTTTGAAAGGGGATCACAGCTCCCTGATAGGATAGCAGGATGCAGGAGTAGCTGGTGGAGGAGAGTAGCTGCAGCACATACCTCGGGATGTTTCTCCGGGCAGTGGGAGTGGAGGTGGTAGGGAGGGTGGACTTGAAATCGCAGGTGCCTGAGAAGTGTTTCCTTACTGACCACGAAGGAAACAGGACTGAGGAGTCCAAGCACGATCAACGGGTGCTAGGGAGCTGGTGGCCGCAGCTCCCTCCCACACAGAGCAAGGCAGGACGTAACGTGTATCAGGCTCAGGTGGGCCCCGGCTGCCTTGCCGACTTGTTGTGGGATTTTATGGGGCTCAGCCCACAGGGAAGCTTTTCTGCTTTGGCTACATTTCATAAAGGTGTTCCTCAAGAGCTTCATATATCCTTAAGCTGAACCAGCAACAGAACAGGAGCTCAGCCTAATCCTGAGGCTGCTGGAAGAGAGGAGCTGAGGGACCTCTTTGCCAAGAGAGATCACCTACCGATTGTTGGCAAGTCAGCCTCACGTGCATCTGCTAGACCTTGGACCCGAGAGCCCAGTCCTCATGGTTAGCTTCTTTTCTAGTCATCCATGAGTTAGTCCTATTGCTGAAGTTGACAGTGCTGACTGCCTCCATTGGACCAGTGTTTTTGTCATTTAAAATGGAGATCAGAGACCCTGGAACAGGAGTTTGTAAGTGCTGTGCCTTGCCTTCACTTCCCCAGAGATTACGAGCAGCACTCTACAGCTTCAATCCGTTTCTTAAAGATCTCTGTGACCAGTGAGAGAATACTCACAAGTCCTTCTGCAGTACAGTAAAGGGACCGCAAGGTGTCCTAGTGCTTGATGGATGATGGATACAGACATACACCTGGCGAGGTGCGGGCCCGGGACCTCACTGGCTCCTTCCCACCTTCCTCAACTGCCCAGTGACTTGGCTGCTGCATATGTCATGTCCTGGATTTAATGGGTCTTGCTGCCAGGTGGCTTTGTACCAAGTACTCTAAAAAAGGCAAAAGGTATTTGGCACGCGAAGGCTGCACATTTGTAAAGGCCTTTTTAAAGTAAGGTTAATGTTGATTAACATCAAAATATGGAACCAAAGTGACTTAAAAAGATGAGGGAAGGCAAAGATGAACTGGGCTTGGAGCAGGTGGAGCTGAGGAGATTGGCCAGATGGCCTTCCTTTCTAGGCAGCTGGCCCTTGGACAAGGCTGGAGACGCCAGGTCTCGTTGATGAGACAAAGTATGGTTTACTCACTGGACTCACACATGCCTGCAAGTTTGTTCACCTCAAAATGTTTTTTATCAAGTCAGTAGGCTCCTATTGATGTCTACCAGATTTGGAGGAGAGTGGTGGGTGGAGACAGTAAGACCAGGTGAAAAGCTGGACGGGGAGAAAGGGAAGTTTAATCAACCTCTTTTTAGGCCCTTTGAGTTCTACTGTCAATCAGAGGTCACCTAATGGCTTCACACAGACCTGAGGCTACGATTTCTCTGGAAGAACACAGCCATCGCAAAGACACATGTCACAAAGTGGAGAGGTGAACAATTCTAGAAAGAACCCAGGTTGTTCAAAATATCAGGTACCTATGTTGCTTCAAGGTGGTGCCTACCTGTGCCAATGAAGCTTGTTTCTTAGTGGCCCCCTGAGTGTCTTTCAGGAGGCTAAGTTTCCTTTGAAACATTCCTCAGACAGGTGGAGAAAACCTGACGTGGAAAGGCAAGAGGAAGGCTTCACTGTCTGGAACAAAATGAAGAACACAATGAAAACCCTTGCATATTGGGGTTTTCATTGCTTTCTCTCAATTGGTCTTGATGCTTTTAAGAGGCTAGAGGTTAGCTGAACTAACCTGTGAGAATCCCATTTCTTGCCTTAAGCCCCACCTCTTTGCTGACGGAAGTGACAGGAAGCAGGAAGCAGGCAAAGGCAGGCATGAGGGGGACTGTCTCCCACAGGCTTTGCAGTCTCTCAGTGTGAAGTCAGTGAGAGCTGACAGTCATCCAAGCTGGTGATTTCTACGTGGTGTGTGCTCAAGATGTGGGTGACGGGCCATATTCGGGAGAGCACCCCTCCCTCCTGTGGGTTTGCCTTAGTCTATTTCAGTTCTTTTCCTATTGGTTTTAGTCCAGAAAGTAGCCATGGTTTTCAAGTAGTGCTGGCAAAAAGCTGACTGTGGAAGAGGGAACTTTTCTGCTGGAGCTAAATTTAGGAAGGAGTATTAATAATGCTAACATGTCTCAGACTTCAACACATTTGCTAGTTGTGATCTTAACTAGGCAAACCGGTGTCAGAAAACTGTGGTGACATTACTACTAATTATTTAAGATTTGTGGTGAAATGTTTTAAGCTTTTCCCCAAAAAGCTTCCAGCATCAAGTAGAAAAGGATTATCTCATAGGAAAGACTAAGTTGGTTTTAATGATATTTGTGAGCTGCTTTCCCCCAACACATGGAACAGAAGCTCTGACCTTACAAATAGAAAAAAAAACCTTTACAAACCATACACAGACTCTCTAGCAAAAACCTATCATTTACATTTCATTTCACTCTGTCTAAACTGCAGTCATGGAACTGCTCTATGATCTGTTGGGCCTCTCTTTGTACATAGGTAGGCAGCCTTGGGGCAGCTCAGGCCGGCAGAGGTGACATCTGGCTGCTCTGAGGGGCTGCGGGCGAGAACGGTGGCTGACCTGCAGGGAGGAGACTGGCTGCTGCGCTGGTTACTTACAGCATCTTCCTCGGGCGACTGGGTCCCTCTTCCGCAGGAGGTGGTTCCAATTCAAGATTAGTGAGAGGAAAGGGAATAAAGTGCTTCTCGTAAAAATCACCAAAATAAATAGAAACATTTAATGGCAGAAAGGAAGGTTTTGAAGGGTTATTTCCAAAGAGTTTGCTTCCTCGAACACTTGATCCTTAAGAGTTTTTGGAAAGACAGAATTTCCCCATACCAGCTGAAAGTCTCACGATTCGGTGGCATGAGAGTTGGGTTTTCCTGCCCCAGCCACTTGCAGGTCCCTGTCTGTAAACCTGTGCCCAAACAGCCGCTGAACCTGGGAGCCCACGGTGCCCCCTTCAGGGCAGGCCATGCCCAGAGCTACAGGACTTCATGCCATTGGCCGTGGCGTTGTCAGGCAGCCCGTCCCCTGCAGCGGAGGTAGCCGCTGCTTCGTGGAGGCCCGAGTAGTCCTTGAGCTCGGCGTTGGTGAGCAGGAGGGGCTGCTCCCCCTTCTTGTGCGGCAGGAGCGGCTGCCGCGTGTAGTGCTCCCCATTGGAGATGTTCTCGGGCAGGTTCTGGTTCCGGCTCTCAGGCAGTAGGAGGATGCAGATGATGCAGATGAGCGTGCAGCAGGCGAAGATGATATGGTGCAGGAAGTAGCCTTTCTGGTTGTGCAGCTCGATGATGGGTGCTGTCAGCATGCCGAAGCCCGCGCTGGCCAGCACCAGTCCCAGCCCGCCGCACCTGCAGGAGGGCACAGGCACACAGGTTTAGTGTCCATGGTCAGACCCTGGCACAGAGGGCCACAGTGACTCCCAGAGTGTGGACATGGCTTGACTGGGGCAAGTTCATGACAGACGGAGATGTCCGACTCCGGTGGGGACTGAGGCCCTTGGCCCCCCAGCAGTGCGTCCCACACGTGGGACATCCTAAACCACCTTCACCTGGGCCATATCTACACACCACCTCTAGTTTGGGTAATATTTTTCCTCGTCAACTTTTTAATTTATTTTGAAAGACAACTTTTTAATATCACTGTAAATGGAAAACCAGTATCAGTTGCCATGAATAATAAACATACAATGAAAAACCAAATACTATTAAATTATGCTATTTTCCCAAGGCTTGCTCTTCATTTAGAAAAGGGGTAGGGGTGCGGGGAAAGGATTACCAGGAGTTAAAGAAGATATTAAAGACATAGCAAACTAATAGACTTTCTCCTTGCCATATCAGAGAGATTGGAAGATACTTAAAAAAAGACAGTAATTTTCTCACTGTGAGTTGTTTATTGCCGTGTCTTAAGTATTTCCTAAAATCATTCTGCACGCCACCAGTGGAAGCTGTCCTATCTCTGGGAAATGTGCCAGAAACCAAATGTACTGACAGAGACATTCACTGCAGCACTTGGCTCACAGAGAACTAAATGCGAGCCTAGGACTTGAACGATTTACCTCCACTCCTCTGCCCTATGCGGGAACCTACCAGAAGTTCCCAAGGAAATAGTAGTTATACGACATCTAAAAAAACTGTTATAACTCTACCATCTAATATGACACAAACGTATATTATTGGGGAGAAGGTAATATGTGGACACCAAACGCAGTGCAGTGCTAGGTTGCAGTAAAGGGAACCATGGTGTTCAGGTGACAGGAGTTAATGGTCTCACTGTGCCGTCACTACACAGGCCAGCAGGGCTGCCTGGTCTCAGCTCTGGGGCCACGATGAAGGGGCCAGGTGAAGGGGCCTTGTCTCAAGGAAGTGGAAGTATAGTCGTTTGCCTTGCCTCAGAGAGCAGATCCATGCCAGTGGGCAGAAGGTACAGGGATGCGGATATCAGATGGTTTAAATAACTTTCAAATGGAGCTGCTCAGTAGTTAGGCACCACCCTTTAGTGAATTGACCTTTCTCCTGGATGTGCTCCGAGGGGCTGAAGGGGAGGCCCCTGCAGTGTGTAGGAGACAGGGATGTGAGCTTCCAGCTCCCAAAGAGCCTGTGACTCTCTTGGTTGACACCATAGGTGCCTCTGACACACAAAAATACTGCTCTACAAGGACACAAGATACAAGATCAACAGATAAAAGTCGACTGTATGTCTACACGCTAGCAACAAATAAGCTGAAGATGAAATTAAGAAAACTGTACTCATAATAACATCAGAAGAATAAAATATTCAGAAATAAATAACAAAAGAAATGCAAGACCTCTATGCTGAAAGGTACAAAATGTCAAGAGAAAATTAAAAAAGATAAACAGATGGAAGACATTCCATATTCCTGGATTGGAAGACTCAAACTTGTTAAGATGGCAATTCTTCCTGAATTGATCTATAGATTTAACACAATCCCTATCAAATTCAGAGATGATTTTTTTTTTTTTTTTTGCAGAAAATGATAAGCTGATCTCAAGATTTATATGGAAATACAAAAGACTCAGCATAGCTGAAACAATTTTGAAAGATAACAACATTTGAGGACTGACTTTTCCAATCTCAAAACTAACTATAAAGCTATAGTAATTAAGACAGTGCGGTATTGGTGTAGCGATACATCAAGGGAATTGATAATTCAGAAATAAACCCTTACATTTATGTTCAACTGATTTTCAACAAAGGCAAATTCAATGACGAAAGGATAGTAGTCTTCTTAACAAGTGGTATTAGAACAATTAGATATCCATGTGCAAAAGAATAAAGTTGGACCTTTACTTCACATCATGTACAAAAATGAACTACAAATGGATCATAGACCTAGATGTAAGTGCTAAGACTATAACAGTTCTAGAAGTAAAAACAAGGAAAAAATCTTTGTGACCTCAGGTTAGGAAAAAGATTTCGTATATGACATCAAAAGCAGGATCCAAAAGAGAGAAAAAAAAAAGATCAATTGGACTTTATCAAAATTTAAGAGTTCTGCCCTCCAAAAGACACTCATAAGAAAATGAAAAGACAGGCCATATCCTGGGAGAAAATGTTCACAAGGCATATCTGATAAAGGATATGCCTTTTATATATTGTATCCAGAATATACAAGGAGCTCTTGGTAAGAGAACCCAATTAAAATGGGCCAAAGATTTGAATAGACATTTCTCCAGGAAAACTATACAGACTATAAAATATCCAATAAACACATAAGAAGATGTACAACATTATTAGTCATTAGATAAATGCATATCACAACCACAATGAGATGCTATTTCAAAAAGACACAATAACAAGTGTTGGCGAGGATGTAGAGAAACTAGAACCCTCTTACATTGCTGGTAGGAAAGAAAAATGGTATAGCTACTATGGAAAAGCTTGGCAGTTTCTTTAAAAAGTTGAGTATAAACTTTTTATGATTCAGCAATTCCACTCCTATGAAACATACAACAACATATGTCCTTACAAAAACTTATCAGTGAATGAATGCTCATTGTAGCATTATTCATAACAGCCAAACATTAGATAGGATTCAAATGTCCATTTGTTTCTCCAACTAGAGAAACAAATATGGCACATCAGATACAGTGGAAGAGTATTTAGCGATAAGAAACATGGGTGAATTTTGGAAATATTTTGCTAAGTGATTGTATGATTCCATTTATATGAAATGTCCAAAGGCGGCGAATCTACAGAGACAGAAAGCAGATTAGTGGTTGCCTGGCACTGGGATTGGGAACAGAGGCTGCAGAGGCTGTGGGGGGAACTTCTGAGGAGCAGGAAATGTTCTACAACTGGACTTTGGTGGTGACTGCACTGAACGTCACTGAATTGTAAACTAAAAATGGATGAATTTTATGATGTGTAAATTATACCTCAATGAGGCTGTTAAGAAAACCCCAGAACTGTTCCAGCTGTAGGGGCTGGAGATTCCTGTTGATGTAAATCCCCCAAACTTCTAGCCCAGGGTAGCCACTCAGGCCTCATCTTTTTTTCCTGTGAACTCAGAGACTGGCCAGGCTTCCCTTTCCCTGTCACCGCTGCTGCTCGGGTGGGGGCTTCTGCTCTGCTTTGCCCACTGTGGGACTGAGCAGCAGGTTCCCCTCTCCAGGGCCTTCTCTGAGGCTGTACTGTCATCAGTGTTGGGAGAGAGTCCCCTGCCTTTGCTACCTGCTGTCCTGTTACAACAGGCCCTCTGGCCGACCAGTCCTGGATCGATAGGGTGATATGAGGGTGATAGGGATGAGGGGCACTCAGGCAGGGTGGGTGGTGAAGACAGGCTGGAACACAGCCTTGCAAACATTTTTTCTCAAAGAACAAAACATAAGAACGACAGTGTGTGTGCATGGGTGGGACTATGTGGTCTCCCCGCCCTGTTTTGGCATGTTTCATTAAAAAAAAAAAAAAAAAAAAAAAGACTTTTTAAGTTAGGAGTGGCCTTGTTTGTTTGCAGAGGGTGTCACCTCAGGCACAGTGGGGAGGGTTTCCTCACTTTGTGCTCAGTGATTCTGAGTGAGGACAGGTGGGAAACGGTTCCCCTCCTCCTTTGGTTCCCTGAAGGCTAAGGCCCAGGGCATGGTTGGGACAGGGACATCTCACCAGGCACACTGCCCTGGGGACAAAGCCAGAGCCTGGGAATCCCTAACTTCTCTTTCCTTGTCACCTTCCTGTCCAACCAGTGACCAGCCCTGATGGCTTCCAGTTGGGCCCATCAGATAACACACAGTTCCTGAGGGGTCCCCCTCTTCCTCTCATCTTCTCACCTGCCTTTCGGGTCCGCCCCCTCCCCCTGCACTCTCTCCTTCACTCCTGTGAGGATCTCTCACGCTGGATCTGCTAAGCTCCCTGGGTGTTTCCTGTCCGGTTCTATCCGGTTTCCTCATGTGCTTGTCGAGAGGGAGATGTGGCTTTTCACCTGCGATCCCCATGCCTGGCACAGTTCCCAGCACAAAGGCTTCACTAGCGTTCGCTCAGTTAGATGACTGCCAGGACTGGAGTATTCAGCAGTGAGGGCCGCCCCAGCCTTGAGCAAACCCATCTACACAGGACAGGTCAGAGCGAGCTGCAACAGAGACTCTTCTTGCTACACAGGCGGGAGGTGCGACAGTTAAGAGAACAGGTTCTGGAGCCAGTCAGCCTGCGTCAATTCTGGCTCCACCATCGACCAATTTCACCTCCGTAAGCCTCAGTGAGGATATGTGAAATGGGTGTGAAGAGAGTACGTCAGCCAGGACGGGGCAGCTAGTGTAACTGACGCTGGGGACAGAAAGTGCTGAGTACAGCTTTGCTGCTGTTGTCCATCCAGTTATCTAAGCCCTCTTCCCCTTCTTTGTTGGTTCCACAAAGCAGAAATAGTGATGCATGTCTAACTCCTTTCTTGCTGCATTACTATTAAATAAGTGAGCGGGAGGTGAAGGGATGACAGTGGCAAACAGTGGACTGGTTCAGAGATGATGCTGTCTGTGAGGGCTGGAGAGGAGCCTGATGACAGGATCCGAGCTGAGCAAATTCAAGAACTGAGAGGCTCAAGAGAGGAGGAGCCCAAAGCCTCATGGGCCCAAAGCCTCCTGGGATAACGTGGGGACCCAAAGTTTGGGAGAGAGTCCTGGAACAACTTTGGTCCTTCCTCCTCCTCCCTCTTGGCCCTCTCACCCAAGCCCTGCGCACAATGCCTCCTGAAGCTGCTACACACCCACCACCCTCTCTCCCAGAGACCTCTGCATGGGCTGTGTCATCTGGAATGAAGCCTCACTTCTCCTTGCTATTCTTGTCTGCAAGCACCTCCCTTCTGGACCACTTCCTGCTCCATCCCCTCCCTGGAATCTCTAGTCCCAGGCAGCATCCTAGTACAGGCTGCATATGCTGGCTGCAAAGTGCTCTCAGCCCCACTCTGCCCTTCCCTCCCTCCCTCTGGTGCTCCCACTATTCCCTCAGCACACTTGAGTTATAGTCCAGGCTCACTTGTGTTTGCATATCTGTGTGTGTCTCTAATAGACTTGAGGTTTTCAAGGGCAGGAACCAGGTCTGACTCAGTTTGTTTTTCCTAGCCTCTACCCACACACTGGCTGAGAGCTGGCCAGCATCTGAGTATCTACTCAGCATGGTAGTCAGATTTCTAAGGTGGCCCCAATTATTCTCACCACCCGGTACTCACACTCTTGTACTTTGAATGTGAGCTGGACCTAGTAAGTCACTTTTTACTAATAAAACACAGCAAATATAATGAGATGTCCCTTCATGATTAGGTTATAAGACTGTCACTTGTAGCAGATTTTCTTGCTGGCTTTGATGAAGCAAGCTGCTATGTCGTTGAGGTCCACATGGCAAGGAACTACACTGGCCTCCAGTCAACAGCCAGCAAGGAACTAAGGCCCTCAGTCCAACTGCTGGTGAGGAACTGAATCCTTCTGTTATAGTCTGAATTTTTGTGTCCCCCCAAATTCATATGTTGAATTAGTGTGATGGTATTAGGGGTGTGGCCTTTGGGAGGTGATCAGGTTATAAGGGTAGAGCCCCAATGAATAGAATTAGTGCCCTCATAAAAGGGACCCTGCACCATGTAAAAATGCAGCAAGAAAACTGCCAGCTATGAACCAGGAAGCGGTCCTCCACCAGATACCAAACCTGCTGACACCTCGCCCTTGGACTTCCCCGTCTCCGGAACTGTGAGAAATAACTTTTGGTTGTTTATGACAGCCAGTCTGTGGTGTTCTGTCATTGCAGCCCAAATGGACTAAACACCCACCGATTATTGAATAAGGTTGGAGGCTAGTCTTAACCCAGTTGATTACAGCCTGTGGGAGACCCTGAAGCTCAGGGTCCAGCTAGGCCATGTGGACTCCTGCCCATAGAAACTGTAAGACAATAGCTATGTGTTGTCTGAAGCCACTAAGTTTTGGGGTAATTTGTTACACAGCAATCGATAACTAATACACTCAGTGAGTGACAGAATTCCCTAGCCTTAGCCACAAAGGAGAAAAGAGACAGCCACCTGTCACCCAGGCTGTGATATGTCATTGGTACTATGTATTAAAAAGCTTTTCACCAAAGGAGAGACTGAAGGTGCTATAATAGTCACATTGTTGTGTTACTGGACCATCAAGGGGACACAAATGAGAAACATCAAGTTTTGGGGGAATGTCTCCCAGATACTAACCCCCTTCCGAGGTACAGGGTCCTGGACAACCTTTTAAAGACACTCTGTACCTTTCTGTTAGTATTTGTTCATATGTCTACCATCCTCATTAGTCTATGAACCCTTCAAGGTCAAGGATTATTTCCTAGAACATCAACTGGCACATATAGTTTATGCTTAGTAAATATACTGGCTTCCTAGGTAGGAAGGTCAGCTCACCTGAATGAATGGGACAGGTTAAATATAAATGACCACTAGAAAGAGCAGTGTGGTTGACTCCATCTGTAAAATGGATAATATGAACACCTAAAATAGCCACTTGTATTTTTGATAGTTCTGGCCACTTCAGGAAGCCACAGGATGTTGCAAGGAAATATCAGATACCAAGGATAATGGATGTGTTTCACTGGGCCTTTGATACCAATAAGACATCATTTTTTCTGAAACCTTCCAGATTTCTACCTGACCTTGTTACTAAGTGTGGATGCCACTGACAAGCAGTGAGACTTACCCTGGTTGGTACATGTAAAGACCACACAGGGGTTAATATGCAGGAAGGCAGAGTGCACAGACTCACAAGGAAGAGTGAGCATGGATCCACAGTTAAAGGAGCAGTGCTCAGCGCCGGACAAAATTCTCCATCATGCCAAATAAACTCTCATATTGATATGTTAATACATCATGTCACATGAAATGAAATATATTTGATTTTTGGTAGGATTAGATGGATCATTAGAAACGTGCCTACATATATATAAATATATATACATATGCGTATATAATGTCCAAAATATCTTTATATATTTTTTCCATGAAAGCAATCTTCTATTTGGTTTTCTATCAATCTTACTTATTCAGTAAGATTAGAAATAATTTGGCAGAATTTGGTATGCCGTTTTGCGTTTTCTTTTTGCAATCTCACTTTAGAGAATGGGATCATTTACATGCTTAGTTTTAAGGTGATAGCTTCATTTTCCTCCCCACAAATGCTGATTTTGTACACTTTTCTGCTTCTCTAAATTGTCACTAGAGGGCAGCATAGGCCCATGTTTAAATATCACAATGGTCAGAGGTCTCAATTACAGAGGAAAGATAATGGAGAAGGGGCAAGTTTTGCCTCAGCTTTAGGAGCACAAAAATTTTAACGTCCACTGGATATCTTTGTTTTACTAGTAATACTATCTAAATTACTTTAAGGTAGAAAGACCCATAGACAGGGAGACTTCTTATTGGAAGTAGCAAATGAATTAAGAATTCCAGAATCTTCAAATCATTCTAAGTTAAACATGTGAATCCCAGCATCTTGCATTTAAGCACAAGAAACACATCCCCCATTTTTCACTTCCTCTTTTATATTATTTAGTTTGTATTTACTAGATTTCTGTGAAGTCAAGGATGAACAAATAATTTGTGTCAATTTTTACAGAAAGAAATATAATTGCCAGAACTATTCAGGCAGGACTAATGATAGCAATATTCATTTACTGAGGCCAGACCCTTTACATATACTTTCTCTTACTCCATCGTCACCACCACATAAGATGGTCAGGAGTAGTCCCCATCGTCCTCTTTCCTTCATGCTAAAGGCCACATCCTCTGCACTTCGGTTGCCCCTCATCCTGCTGTTTAACTGTCAATGTGCGCATCTCACCTCCTTGGCTTCTTGTCACTCACTGAGCATTTGTTGTGTGTGTGTGTGTGTGTGTGTGTGTGTGTGTGTGTATTAAATAGACTCCAGATGTCACATTACACATAGGCCATCTTTGTCCTTGGTGCCTTTCTTGAGGCAACTTTAGAACAGAGGATATCGGGGTGCAGTTTCTAGTCCTAAGGTGGGAACAGGGAGGAGTTATTGAGAAGGAAGGTCTCAAGAAGGCAAGTTCCAAGAAAAGTTTCTAGAAGAGAGGGGCGGGACAGCCTGAGGGGGAGCGGAGCAAGAGACAACACCAGGAGGGAGAGGATGCGCACAGACACAGACGGAGAGTAGGGGGTTAACAGCCAAGGCCCAGAGTGCTGAGGGAACCTGTGAGGAGCTGTGGGGAAATGAAGTGGGCTTGTTGTTGTCACCAGAGCCTGCCTCCTCTTACCCAACCCCTTTGTGAGAGGACAAGAAGACAGTGAAGGCCTGAGGGGCTCCCACCTGCAGCTTATGGCTGGACACTGGATAGTCATGATGATTTGCCACAAAAAAGCCACCAACTGCTTCTGGATCAACCAGGACCCCTGCCGCTTCTGTCCAAGCCAAAGGGGAGAGGGTGTGGCAGACACAGCGTCCTTCCCAATCCGCCTGCAGTCACCCAGCTCCTGAAGCCTGAGAAGGGAATTTCAGAAGAACCTGTTGCTTGGCTGATGATAAATGAATGACACTGAATGACACCTGGATAGGCCTGTGTGGAAGAGAAGTGCTTCTCTGCAATGGAAAGTCTGGATGGAATCTTACGAAACCAGTATGAATTCTGGTGAGTCGCTGTCATTCTTGGACAATAGAGTTCTACGAGTTTTTGTGCAGAAAGGTTTTTATCCTCCTATTTGCAGGTAGTCAAACCTGGCAGCTTAACCTGTGCTACTGTTCTTATTTAGAAGGTGTGTTTTTAAAACGAAATTGTAGAAAAAGGCTCGTTTTGTATTAAGAAAAATGAAGCTCACGGACCCCAAGCCTACCATCTTAGCTTATCCCGGATTTATCTGCGTTAAGTGGGGCAAGGATAAGAAAGCCACTGCCGTCCTCGGGTCTCTGTGGGAACTGTCCCTGAGTGTGTAGGTAAGAAGAGGGGCCTTCTGAAAGAAAGGGCGCGAAGAGTGGTTCATCAGTAACATCAGAAATTCTTCCATCCTGGCCGGGAGACTCCCCTTTGGACTGAATTTCCTTTCATCCTCTGCAAATACAAAAACATCTCCAAGGGGCCAATATTTTTTCTAGTTCTTCATCTTGGCAAGCTGAATTGAGAACATATTTGTTGAATTTCTATTCCCAAATCATCTTTCCAGCTTGCATCAAAGAGGAAAAGGATATGCATTTCCTTCAGTTTAGCTCTGTAAGTTAAACCTCACAATGAACAATGAGGTCTACCCACTAACTACCACAGTGAAGGGGTGGCCACCCCCAGAGAAAGATGCACAATCACACAAAGGCTGCCAGTGGCCTACGGAAAGCCAGAGATCTAACCTTGCCTTCTGCTCTATTGAAAGAATCCTCTTTGCTGTAGTCTCTTGTAAACGAAGGAAGTTTAGGTAAAGAAAAGACAGAGGGACCTGCTGTCTGCCTAAGGCATTTTGCAGCTTCCAGCATGAAATAAACTTCAGGCTGGGCACTTGGCACTTAATTGTTTTTTTCTTAAATATACAATTCCTTGGCGCTTTATTCCATCAGTACCGAGTCACCTTCAGGTTTGGCACGAGTTGTAAAAATCCCGGAGAATGAATCAAAATGAGGTCATGTGAAAATTCTATTGTCAGCAGACTACTGAGAAGTGTGGGAAGGAAGAGTCCATGAACCTGCCGGCCTTCTCCCAGTCCTTCCCAGCACCCTCGGGGCTAAAATAATTAATCTGCACAAATCCTACCCTGAACTGTATTGGCCCTCTACTTGTTTTCCCATGTGGGAAGGCAAGGGTAGAAAGGGTGTCGTCATGCTGACTTCTGGGTTTTATCTTGCAGCTGAATAATTGTCCATCTTCACAATTTATATTTTAAAAAAGCATGTGTTAGAAATGCTAATGATATTCCCATACAAAGACCAAAGTAAAACAAGGTGAACTATTCCGTAATCCACACACTGTAATTACCAGGAAACATGACTTTGCAGTTAAGTGTAAGATAAAACAGTCTGTAGCTCTTCCCCTATCCACCCGCCCTGTACCTCTACTCATGGACAGCACCAGAAAGGATCAAACCTCATTTCATGAACTAAAATGAAAGGAGCTAAGCACAAGTTAACACCACCTCTCAGTAAAGTATGAAATAATCACAGACTCCGCCAAGGCTCTGTCTGTGTTGTCTTGCTTACTGTTGGCCTACTTCCCGGCACATAGTGGGTTCACGATAAATATTTGTTAAAGAAATCAGAGATATAACTTGCTGGGCTTTCTTTCTGTGAGGCTTTTCTTTGGACTAGTGACATCAACTTCTCAAGCCAGTAAAAAAAAAAAAAAATAAGGCCCTTCCTACTTCACTTTATTTTGAAGTCTCTTAGAAGAGTTGACAGCATTTGATTTCAGTTGAAGTATGGGTACAAGTTATCTACTGACTTCTCTCTTTTTCCAGTCATTGCCATGTTTCCTGTACGCCAGAAAGTTCCCTGTGCTCCATTCCTCTGACTCCTGCCTGGATAGAATGCAGAGTCAAGTTCTCACCTGACTCTCAGTTGCCTCGGGGTCAGGGTGGAGCACCCTGTCTTAAAGCTCACATGCTCAGTGCATGCATCATCCCTGTCCAGAGGCCAGGGCAGGACAACGCTGATGTTGGTTAATTCCCCGGGAGCCTTGCTAAACAGGCAGCCCTTCCTGGATCCTAAGAACACATCCTGTGGGGTGTCTCCCATTACGCACCTTATTACCGTGGGCGTGATCTCTGCACAGAAGAACACACTGAGGCTTCCTACTGCATGGGAGGCAAACATGCCCACGATGGAAAACGTGATGGAGAATTTGTCCTTGACACTGTCACTCATACCTGAAGGAGAATGAGAAGGGGATGGTGAAGGGTGGGCAGAGGGAAGGGAAAAGGAAGCTGGTAAGGCCAGGGCAGAGAGAGCAGGGGGAGAGGGGAGGAGGGAGGCCTGGGACCTGCAAAGGGTCTCACCTCTTCCCCACTCTCCAGCGTGAGGTGCAGACTAGGGTGCTCAGTTCCCTCTGGAGATGGAGGAGCACCTCCAGGCCTAGGAGGCCAGACCCTCTTGGCAGAAGAATTTGCCTGGGTTCCTGTGAGTCCTTTGTGGGTCTAGAATGCTGGAGCACATGCTGACTCTCCCAGAACTCCGTAGGCCAAGAGCCAGCCAGGCAAGAAAAGTGGCTGGTGGTCTCCTGCCCCAGCCTTCCATGTTGGCTTCAGAGGAAGGCCTCAGCACTCCAGAGAGCCCTGGCCATTTGGGCCTCAGGTTTTCCCAGTCCAATACATAGGACACGGTATCTTAGGCTTGAATTAAGGGAACAAAAACTCAAATAACCCAAATAGGAGAATTTACGGGCCTGGAGGTAAAGGGCTCTACCAACCCGAGCATCTTGCAAATGGCACAAGAGTCTGACCTCACGCCACGGTGGTGTCTAGCGTGGAGCAACAGCATGCGGTTGAGGGTGGGGGGGTCATACATTTGGAGCACAGTTAAGGTCCCTGCAAGGCTGCACCAGGACCTCAGGGCTCTCACTATGGAGGGCCTTGGTGGCATAGGCTAGGATCAGGCCAGGCATATATGACCAGCAGCACTGAAGTGCACAGCAGTGACTCTGCTGTCCCCACGGCGGAGAGCAGCGAGCTTGTGTGATTCGCAAGAGGGGACAGCAGCTTTCCCTGGCAGCACGGTCAGTTAGGCCTCCAACACTCCTGGGCTTTCTGATCCCGTTCAGGCACTGTCCATAGACAAACTGCTC
Source organism: Pteropus medius (assembly GCF_902729225.1). Classification (NCBI taxonomy): domain Eukaryota; kingdom Metazoa; phylum Chordata; class Mammalia; order Chiroptera; family Pteropodidae; genus Pteropus; species Pteropus medius. Next base: position 6,451,292 of record NW_024344241.1, on the reverse strand, counting down.
ACTGTGGGCAGCAGCCAAGGGCCCATGCTGACTGCCGGTGCCAGGGGAAGAGGTGAGGGCATGCATAAAAGCTGAGTGCAAACGGGGGAACGAGCCGCTCTTTCTAGAGGCAAGAGGGGGTAAAGAACACAAATGTATGCTTATAGTGTCCAACCTACGGCCAACTTCAGCTGCAACTCTTGGAGAGTAAGGGGGAGGAAGAGAAAGAGAGGAGAGGGAAACCACAGGTCCGTGAGTGTTTATGAAAATGCCCGTTTGGATGCAATACAAAGAAGACGACATGCACGGCATGAGCATCTGGGGCTCACCTGAGTCTGGATGCTGGCTGTATTTTCCAATCACTGGACCACAGAGATGACGGCATCCATACGGAAGAAGACGAAGAAAGTGGGGAAAAAAGGGACAAAGCAAGCATGTTAGGTATGAAGAGACTACTGTGTGTTTCCGTGTGATTGCTTTTCAGAGAATTCCTTCCAGGTTTGGGACCAGAGTGCGAGAGAGACGGAAAAGACTTATGGGGGCACTCCTGGGCACTGGCATTAGCAATTGACTCAAAGAGCATTTTGTTCTGAAAGGCAGGCTATCTCCCACTGGTCTCAGATCCTGGGGAGAAAACTGACCCCTTCAGAACAGAGTCTAGCACACCTCCCGACCTCAAGCCAAAGGGTTAATTTCATTGTGTATAAAATTATTCACCGCTCATTTGTGCTCAAGGGAGCATTAAGTGCTGCGGGGGCAGACCTGCCAGGTGGCATTTCTTGTGCTCTTGAGCTCTGATCCTCACATCTACTTGTCCTTTGCATAAAGTTCCCATGGCATTCCTGCTCAGGGACAAAGAGCACTGTGACAGTCCCAGGGGCTGCTGCCCCGCTGCACGTCCACTCGAACTGTGTGAGCTCAGAGAGGCCCCACTGGGGATGGTCAGGAGAGAGTCACCATGTATCGGGGAAAGTCACCACTTTATCCGTTTCCTTGTCAGTCACAGCCGAAACGAAGACCAGTCTCCCAGCAAGATGCAGAATACACAAGAACTTGCCCAAGTTAGAAACATGGCTCCTGGGGCTGAAACCAGTCACTCTATAATCCAGTTTGTACAATAAGGCTGAGAAAGTTATGAGTCTTTTCTTTCTCTTACTTCTGTTCAGGATGCTGACTTGTACCTCAGACACATCATGCAAACCTGAAATACTAGAAGGCTTTTTGTTTTTTCAGTGCCTCTGATCTAGGTGCAACTGGACGGTCACCAAGCCCAATCCCCAAAGCTTAGGTTAGCTCTCCTTGTGCAGGAGGGACTGATAAGTGGCATCTGTGTCCCCGCAGTGTCCGAGCCTGTCCCAGGAGGACCGTACCTGGGTGAGAAGAGGGCTCAGCTGCCCTGCTCACTCATGTCTCGCTGTGGGCAGGTCAGGGAAATGCCTGCTGCTTTTTCCATGCACGGAGGTGGGTGTTTGTGCACGAGGAACTGTCCTGATCTTGCCTATTATAGCTGGAGGGGCTACATGGATTCCTTAGCTTTTCTTTAAATTATTTTAAACATTTATTGAGAAATCCTTTGCCCCAAAGACAAGCTGATGAGCTTGGGAACGTTTAAGATAAAGCAGTGTCCCAATGCAAGAGCGTCAAAATTTATTTATTTCCCCTTTAATATCACAGGAAAGAAACAAATCCTCTGTTCTTCTCTGTCATGTGATGTATCACAAAGAGATAGTACGGCCATTAGTGAAGCCACATCCACCAGGACCCTGAGGGCCTTGCATGCCCAGAGTCACTGCAGCCAGGAAGGCTCTGAGTTGGAGCTCCAGGGTTGGGGTGGGGGACGGGGAGGAAAGGCAGTCACTGTGCACATTCCAATTACAGCTCTCCTTCCCCACACTGCTCTCTTCAAGCTGTTGATTTTGGAATAACAGCTAACTGAAAACTGGTCTCAAGTCTCACCCAGCCCTTTCCAATACCCTTTGTTGTATGCCGGCCCCCTCCACCAGGCCCCCCTACAGACCTTCCCCCACACTCACGGTTGAGGAGCCCGAGCTGCAGGAGCGAGGCCAGGGCAGTGAGGATCATGAAGAACAGCAGCCCTCCCCTGCGCCCCAGGAACCTGACCACCACACACATGGCCAGGCAGGATGCCAGGGCGATGCTGGCCATGGTGTAATAGTCAGCGTAGAAGTTCTCGAGGGGTGGCACCTTAACCTCGTGGCCCATCATGCTCCTCGCGAAGCAGTGGTGGATTCCGTACCCTGTCAACCTGTGGGAGACACACCATGTGTCAACTCATTTAATCCCACATTGATACCATAAGAGCTATTGTCAGACCCACTTCACAGATGGGCAGACAGGCTTAGGGAGGTTAAATGGCTTGCATAAAGTTACTCAGCTGGCAAGTGACATCTTCCAAGACACACTACCTATCTGTGTCTCCACCTCTTCCTTGGCACTCAGGGTTCTGGAAACTTGGGGATCCATCCAAGTCGAGAACTACTTACTCAGCCCTTTCCTGTTGCTACTTGACAAAGGCACCCTGAAGAAGCCAGTAGGAAGTCTGGCCAAACAGTGGAGACTTGGTTTCAATTCTCAATTTACTGCCGTTTTCCTCCACTGCCCCTGGTTGAGCCTCACTACTGCCCGACAGGATCACAGAAACCTGCTGGAAAACGTGTGTCCTAATTGTTACAGACAGATGTCTACATTGGGAAAGAGGAATAAATACGTGTCCGTGCACACTCAGGGAGGCTGAGCCATGACGACGCATACCATGTGGGCTCTCTCCAGGGCTCAGAAGGGCCTTTTGGGACGTGGCCGTGTGTGAACCCATTCGTTATGTCAGGGCTCAGAGTCCATCTAGAGCTAAAACTTCCCTTCTCTCTCAACCACCCTTGTGTATTTTCATCTAACCTTGAGAATGTGTTGAGGTCAACTCAACAGACTGCCATCCCCCACGGCAGGAAGCTTCCCTTTGCCAAAAAAATGCATTTTTACTTGGGATATATTCAGCAGAGGACCCAGCTCCCATGTGCTATCCTTTCATAATCTAGCAATTGATGAGAGTCAGTTAGTCTCCTGGGATCCCCGATGACTGTCTCTTCCTGGCCTACTGAGGTCTCGGGGAAATCTTCCCTCTTTTTCTTCTGGTAAAAAGGAAATCCTCTAACCACAAAAAAATTTTAAGATGACAAAATGGATCCCCCTGCCCCAACAGGAGTCACTAAAATGGAAACTTGTCATCTCGTCTTTGTTACATTTTGTGTTTTTTCCAAAATAAAACTTGGAAAAGTCACTCCATTCTTAACAGTCCCATTGGCCTAGCCAGTGTCTGCCCAAGATGGTACAGTTGTGTGGCAGCTGTGCCTGTAGCCAACTCTGGGCCAGGAGGCTAAGGCCTGAAATCTCAGGCCCTGACCAACTGTGTGGACGTGGCTGGTCATTCCCTTGCCTGGGCTTTGGTTTCTTCACCTGTAGGACAAAGGTGTTAAGTTAAAGCTGAGCTCTCCTGTCACTTTGTTAGTAGAACCTTTTGTATCTTCCCCAAAATTTAATCTGGAACTCCAATATCGAGAACTGATTAAATGGTGCTGCTTTGGTAGAAACAGCTGTGAGGAATGGTGGGACCAGACTCGACCCTAGGCTTCTTTCTTTACTTGTCAGCAGTCCTGAGACCTTTCATGAGTGTAAACCTCAATCCCCTATGACCTCTAACCCCAAATGAGTAACTTACTCCCCTTGCCTAGATGACCTCTAGCCCTGTAGGAGAGTTAACCCCCCAGATGACCTCTGACCCTGAATGAGGGCCTACCTTGTGTGATCAGGAAAGGACAGGGATTCAGGGATTCCTATTGTGTGATTCAATAGGAAAGACCTAGGTACTGAACCTGGGACAGGGGCCGTCAGGACACTGCGTGAGTGACTGGGGGATACAGGGTCCGAAACCATGGCAGTAGGGCTGGATGTGGACACATGCCTCTTGGTGCACAACTGGGGTTCACACTGGGTTTTTAGGCTGGCCCACTACAACCTGTGGTTGCCTTGGGGTATGGGCCTCTGACCAGGGCTGGGCTGCAGACGCTGGCTCCAAGTGGGAGCAAGGCCACTGAGCAGCCTGGGCTGAGGAGACAGCCAGGGCCCCAATGGTCTCAAATCCCCTCTCCTGTGCCAGTATCTGGAAATTCCATCATGGAGTCTCTTCCTCACTGTGCCTCTGAAGGAAGTACAATCACTGCAAGGCAAAGAGTGAGACGGAGTTCCATGGATGTGAACCTGCTCTCTGACAGTCCTAAGGATGCATGTCTATGGGACTAGCTCAGGGCTCCCCGCCTGTGCAGCATGCACAGTAAGATGCCTGGCCTGCTGGGCTGGGGGTAGCTGGCTGGGGCCCTAGCTGCCCTGAGGTTGGGAGTGGGGTCCATATCTTTCAGTACTTGTAACCTTCAGACCACCAGTTAGGAAGCCCTGACAGGCCTATCAGGCTTACCCAGGGCCCCTTAGCAAAGAGTGGAGCACTAGGCAGGCCAGAGGGCCCAGCACAGCCATGATTCAAAGTCCCGCTGGGGAAGAGGAGGGCTCTGTGGCCTCTCCTCTGGCAGCTGTCCTTTCCGGCCCCTCCCTGACCTCAGCCACAGATGTGTCCCTCTGGTGACTCACGAGTTCACACACAAGACCACGATGTTCTTCCACAGGTTCCGCGTTCCCACCACTTTCACAATACAGACCTTCTTGGGCCTCCGGGAAAGCTCCTTCTCCAGCTCTGCAGAGAAAGAGAACCCGTCACCTCTCAGCAAGACCCTGGATAGGCAGCCTCAAAGGCAGCCCCATTTCCTTAATTCGGGCATCATGACGAGAGAACTTTCTCTTTTCCCTTAAGCCAGGGAAAGGACCTGGCTTTCAGGACAGAAAATGGGCTCGCACAGACTCTAACTTTGCAGTTCAAATTTCTCCACGGGTCTGAAGGGAGCCATGGCACACTGTCAGTATACAGTGCCTCCCCACTGCAAAGCCTTTCCTGGGAACCAGGCAAGGCACACAAATGATCATTCCACTCTGGCTGAGTACAGAACTAAATGATGATGTTCTAGGTTCCTGAGCACTAATTAGGCTCCATGCACATCAGAAAAGTGGTCTGTTTCCTTATAGAGTCTGATCTATCTCAGTCACCCACTGCTCAGAGGCCGGGAAAAGCACACAAAGCACACGCCGATATGCTCCTTAACTCTGTGGGCAGAACGTACGATAGCTGTAGCTACTTTTTCTGTAACTGTCCCTTGAGTGCACATATCTTCAAAAGAGAGATAAATAAATGGAGGAACACGTGTGCTTATATATGTATATATATACACATCTGTATATGTGTATGTTTTAGTTAATGGTCAAAAGTCTTTGAGAGCCAGACAAGATAGACAATGTTTTGGCTCAAAGTGTTGTGACCAACTCCAAAGTTATGAGAGTTTCTTGTGAGGCTCGAACTAGCTCCAAAAGCCATTCTGAACAAACTCTGATGGTGCTCCATTGCCACCTTAACAGGGTTAATGAGTTTGCTAAAGTCCTGGTGTTGACTTAGCAATTTAACAAGGAAGTTCATACAAGACAATGCCTGCCCCTCCAAGGTCTCCATATGAGACTGAGCAGAAAACCCACATGTTTAGCCTCCCAGGCCCCTCCCTGTTCTCCTAGCCAGGCTTATCCTTGGAGAATAATTCCTTACCCTGGAGCTAAAAAAAAAAAAAGGAGATTGAACCTATCGGGTGGGTGGCCAGTGCTCCTCAAGACCGTCAAGACCATGAAAACAAGGAAAGACTGAGGAACTGATCAGAGAGGACTGGGGAGATGGGATGACTAAATGCCATCCTGGATGGTATCCTGGAGCAGGGAGAAGTCATTCATGGAAAGAATAGTGGCATCCAGATAAAGGGAAGAGTCTGGTTAGCAGTAGCGTGCCAATGTCAGTTTTCAGTTGTGACAACTATACCATAGTTAAATCAGATGTCAGCGAGGGGAGACTTGTCAGGGGTATTCAGAAATTCTGCACTACCTTTGCAACTATTCTATAAACCTAGAATTATTCCAAAATAAGTTTGCTAAAAGTGAAAAACAGCAGTGGAAGTGGAAAGGCCCCAGTAACTGGGGAAGCTTTATTGCTGGGAGGAAATATGACTGTCTCAGGAGGGGCCCGGGAGCAGCAGCTCCCTCAGAGGGCTGTGTCTCTGAAGTGACACCACCTGCCCTTGCCTTACTTCTTTCCTCTTCTACCTCCTTTCTGCCATCCAGTGGCAGGAGGGTCACAAACCTCATTAGTTACAGTTTGAAGGAAAAGATGTTGCTTAACCATAAGGGTTTAGGAGTTTTTTAAATTAAAAACAAAATTTTTTTTTTTAGATCAGTGTCACCAGCTGGGACATAGAAGGGAGAAGGAAAAACCTTTCCTATATCTGAGGGATACTATGCCACTTGAGTTTCCAGAACTTTCTTCCTTTCCATATTAAGGTGCAAAGATTGAGGTCTGTGCACAAGCCAGAGGGCTGTCCACAGACCCTCTCCTGAGGTCTTCCTGACCTTCATGTTCTCCCCTGTAACAACAGTCTAATTTGATTTACAGACTTTCTTTCCCCATCATTAAATACCTAAAAAACTTTTAAAGCACACGGAGATATTATTGTTAACAGGAAATGCTGGATCCAATGATACGAGCGCTTTGCTTTTGTAAAACTCATCAGGAATCAACTATAATAGCTACACTTGCTCACTATGGAAATCTTACAAGAAGAAAATCTAAATTTCCATTAGCATATTTACATAAGTTTAAAGGTTGTTTTTTGGTAATGTGGCCCAAACTTAACTCTAACACATTAATGTATATAAAATAGATGTTGATAAAGAAGTTGTAGCAACTGTAATCATGATGAGTTAGTTTTTTTTCTTCACAGCACTAAATTCTAGAGCCCAAGTCTAAAGAATTGACTGCAGCCTACAGAGGTAACTACATTATTCTAAACGGAATTAAATTAACCCGTCTGGAGATACTGATATTTTCTCTCTGTTACACACATCACCAGCCTATAAACAACATAAAACTTGTTCAGCACTAGGTCTGTTCTTCTGGGCAAAAATCCACCAGCTCTGAGTTATAGGAAACACTAGATGACTTGAGACCTCCTATGGTAACTGGATAGGTGATGGAAAAGGCCTTTCCATCTCTCTGGTTATCAGATAGATATCTCAGGGACTTTCCAAAGTCCTTACACATGAAAATAATAGGAGTAAAAGGGGGCATTGAGAGTTGACCACCAAGGAAACAACTGTGAAAGCATTTCCTCTCCCTAACTCTTCAACCCTCTTGATTTAGAGCCATCGGAAAAATTTCAAAACAGAAAATAAACAGAGCCTATTTACCATTGACAAGCCAGGCACCTCCTACCTCATCCTGCAGCCCTTTTCTGCCCCTGCACCTTTGCATTTTAGCTGATCACTGTGTTGTATGACCGCAGGGCACTGGTATGGCTGGGTGGGGTCTCTTTTCCCAACCTGGGGCACAGCAAGGGGTCTGAGCCCCGGCAGAGACCCAGCTTTTAACCTTTTTGTTGAGGTCCTTTGGCAAGTTAGTTGCTCTGTGCCTCAGTTTCTTATCTGTTAAGGGGAACAATGCCCCCATCTTGGAGTACTGTTATGAATACCAAATAAAGGGGGCTCTGCACGGCCCTCAGTGCCCCAGTTGACCCAGACTGTCCCAGCTTCTCAATAGTGACTGCAGAAGGGAAGGTGTCCCTGCAGACAGACTGGAAATGTCATGATCTCTCCGTGGTTTAGAGATCCAGGGGAGGGGCCTAATTATGCTTCCTGAAACAGCAGTGGGAGAAGACAGTGGCAGACCACTCAAGGCCAGCCTCGGAGATGCAGGGAAAATGCATACCTAGGGGGCACTCGCAGTCCCTTAAATGGGGTTGTGAGATAGAATGGCTTTGCTTGCGTACACTGCAAATGCATTCCTGGAGAAACTGGAAAAACATCAGTTATAGAAATGAAAACGAGAAAAGATCAAAAAGAAGCGGGGGAAGAGGAGGAGTTAAAAAGGAAAGAGATCAGAAGGAAGAGCAGCAGTGGCACTTGGCCAGTCAAAGGAAGAGCAGCAGTGGCACTTGGCCAATCGAATAAGTTTGCTTCAGAAGCAAGCAGCAGAGGACAGCACCTTGAGGGATTTTACCGTAACATCACCTCAGTCAGCCCATTCTAAAAATAACCAAATCTCCCACAAGGGACCCAGCACTGCAAGCCTCTGTAACTCCCTCTTAGTGCACATGGCTCCAGCCGGTGAAGCCTCCCACCCAGGTAGGAGAACAAGTTGCATGCCACAGTAGTTAGACATGGGGCACTGGGGGCGACCTTAGTTGCATCACTTGCTAGTGATGTGACTGGACAACTTACCTAATGCTGGGGACCTGAGGTGGCCTGATACATGGACCCTCTTCTCACCTCAGGTTCCGAACAGATCAATAAGACAAAGACTGAGGCAGGTGAGGGCAGAATCCATGCTTAATCACTGGGAAGGGCCTGAGGTTGGGACACTTGCATCTTACAGATTCACCTGCCCATCCTGGCGTGGGTGGGGTAGGATGGCTTCTCCTGGGTGCTTGCCAGAGAGGGCCTGATGGGCGAGGACACCAGACTCCACTCCCTGCATGTGGCTCACTCCCAAGGAGAAAAAGAGGGGAGCGAGTTCACTTTCACTCCTCAAGGCTGGCTCCTTTCACGTGAGGGAATGTGGGAAGTGGGGAAGCAGAGCTTCCTAACACTTAGCCTCTCTGGGCCCCATTTCCTCACATGTAAAGCAAAGATGATCTGATTATCATCCTCCTCAGGCTCTGATGAGGATCAATCACATGTGCAGTGTTTCACCCCACACCTTCTGGGGTCACTGCCCAGTGACTGTCTGCTAGTGTTACTATCAATAGGAGCACAGTTGAGTGTGGCTCTTATTCCGAGATTTCTCTGTGCAGCGGGTTGCAGTCTACATGGCCACATTTGAAACCAGCAGGACTCTACTCCTACAGGAAATGTTCAAACTATTGGGAATTATGATACAAGGAGAGTGGTCAGTACTTGGACACATCATGTGACACTAATGGTTATAGGATGACACTATAAGAATGATACTCAGGAGCACATCCAAATATCTACAATAATTTGGTTGCAAACTCCACTGAGAAAATCTGCCATATTCAATGATAGACCAAGATGTCTTTAAAAGACAAAAGAGCATGGAAAATTTTAGTTTTCTTCTAGCCTGAATCTAAAGTTAGGATGTACTGACGGGGGCAGGAACCTACCCCCACACCTCCTACCGCACTCATATACCTATAGGCAAACCCAAAACACTCATCTATCCAGAGGCAGCATAACCAGCAACTCTGGCTGAGTCCCATGAGAAATTGCCCTAACTCTTCCTGACCACGGGAGACCACAATTCATTTGTTCAACAGCTATACATGGAACGCCCGCTAGGACTCAGGTCTTCCGCTAGTGCAAGAGAAACAGTGGAACCCAGCTCTGTAGACACAGGGCAACAGGTTCTAAGGAGCCACACAAACCATTCCTTACAGCTGGATGCCGGCAACAGGGCAAAGTGCCTGCAGCTGTGATGGTGTACCACTGGCGGGCTGGCTTAGGCCTGGCGAGTCAGGCTAACCTGGTTCCTGAAGAGCTGGCCAAACAAGAGTGGGGCTGAGGATAGGGGACTCAAGTGGAAAGGCCCTGCAGAGAGGAGGTGCCTGGTGCATTCTGAGAGCCCAACAAAAGCCAGAGCATCTGTGAGAGGCAGAAAGAGGTGAGACAGGGTCTCAGAGTGGCTTGAAGGACTTGGAGATCTAGCCTACGGGCCCTGGAAGGCTACCAAAAATTTTTTTGAGCAAGTGGTGATGTGAGGGGAAAGGTGGCAGCGAGGATGGAGTCAAGGCAGGTAAGAAGCAGAGTAAGAGACTAAGACAGTGGCAGATGGATTAGCTGAGGCGAAAGAAAGAAGATTCCAAGCAGAAAAGTGAGTCCAGCCTAAGAAAGTTGGAAGTGGCCAATTTAGATGAAACAGAGACTTGCCTTCCCCTAAGCACTCAGCTGGCTTTTGCCATGGTGCTGTCATTAGTGTGTTGGCAGTGAGCAGGATCCAGAGGCAGATGTGAAGTGAGTGCCCCCAGGCGTGGATGCTGTGATTACCCTCCTGAGTGGGGGTAAAGTCATATGTGCCAGCCCCCTCTCTCCCAGCCTCCTTCTGGGGCACCGGTATAGAAATAAACATCAGCAAAACTCAAAAACAAAGAAAGGGGGAAAAAGATTTAATATCACTTTCCCAAAATGGAAAGGAAACGAATCAGTATAATTTGGATTGAGAAAACAAGCTTTTCCCAGACAATATTTTAACCTGAAATAAGTGGAACATGTGATTTAATTAGTGAAATGCCGGAAACAAATTATACTGAAAGACTTAAGAGCATTAATCTCCTAATGAATGGAGCCTGGAGAAGTTTGCGGGGGACAGCTGGACATTCCAAAATCAGCAAACATGGCCCCCAAAAAGAAAGGTTAATTCAATATTCTTCTTCTCCATACAATCACATTAGTATCTCTGTCACCCTCATCTATCAGCTGTTTCCGCTGGACTTCCTGGGTTCAGGTCCCAGCTCAGCTACTTACTAGATGTGTGACCTCTGGCAAGATACTTAAACTCTCTGTGCCACAGTTTCCTTATCTGCAAGTAGAGATAATTATAGTACCTCCCTCATGGGACTCAAGTTGTCAAGAAATATAATATATGCCAAGTACTTAAGATTAAATATTAGATATAAGTTAACATCTGTAAGTCATTTAGAAAAGTGACTGCTGTACAAGCACTTTGTAAATGTCCTATTTATGGTCACTGTCACTAAACTTAGAGACTACAGATCCCCTTTGCAAAGCACCAGCACTCATTGCTCTTCACGTTAAGCAAACCTGACTCATGTCCTTTATTCCAGTAAAGCAAGGGCTCTGGGCTCCCTGAACTCTTCTACCTGTGCTGCTGTGCCTGGCTGACCAAGCCTGCCCCGCCGTGTGCAGGTGGCCTACCCTTACTGTCCCCTCCTCCCAGGTCATGAACACAGGCCAAGGCAGGGATGTTGTCCTGGCTGAGCAGCATCTAGGTAACTTCTACTGATACTGAGCTCCAGATCTCTCAAATCAGGAGTCTAAAGAACAGCTTGTCTAGGAACCATGGAATAGGTGAGTCCAGACACCCTGCTACCGGCCGGCGTGCTCTGACTTCCCTGAGTGAGATTTCTCAGGTGTTCCTTCTCCATCAAGAATGGAGACCTGCAGGGCACATGCTCCTTCTTTGTTCAGGTGACTTCTCACCTGTCACCTTGGAGCCAGGCTCCCTAACCCTCTGATTGTGGACACTACTACCCTCTATCCCTCTGCTCTGTGGAGTTTTCTTACAGAATTCATCCCTTCTGACTATTATACATTTAATTGTTCACTGTCTGCCTTTCCCCACTTGCCTGTAAACTCCATAAAAGTAGGGCTTTGCCTGTTTTCTTCTCTGTTTTAGAAAAGTGCCTGGCACATGGCAGCAGTTTAGTAAATATCTGTGAGATAAAATTTCAGATCATGGGGGTAATGGAGGGATGGGGGAGAATGCGCATATCTCTCTGGGACAAGGGCCTGCAGATGATTTTCCTGGGAAATTTGTAACAGCAGTACCATCAATACCAGGTCTTCAGGTTGGGGCAGTGGGTTAGAGCTTGGGACTGGTCTACCAGGGGCTTTCAGAAGGAGGTATGTACACCTCATGTGTCAGAATTTCTTCCAGTGCTTATTAAAAGTGCAAATTCTTAGGGCTTATTCCAAATTTACTGGCTCAGAATCTTTGGGTGCCAGGGAGGGCCCAGGAGTCTGGGTTTTAACAACCTCCTGGTGATATGCATCTGTAGCCTGCAAGCCCTGACCTAGCTTGCGATGATGCTCCTGACACACATGAATTCTATGGATCTGAACCCATATACTAGAATACTTCTTTTCCACTTCTTCAGTTGTCCCACAAAGAGGTCATGACAGATATAGACAATAGCGGCTCTCTGAAGGTCATACTTAGGAAAAGAGAGGTAGTGAAGGCCAGAGGCACCCTTCAGCCAGGACTGCCGGCATTTAAACCTGGCAGGCAGGCAGGCAGGAAGGCAGGGCTGTGTGCCAGACACAGGCTTTTCTACCCCTTCTAAATATTCTCTTGACAATCAGGTGCATGTTAGGCTCATGCCTCACTTCTGGGTTTGGATGGGCTATGTGGAGCCCCACAGTGTGTTAGACTTGATCAGGAAAGATCCAATAACTAGAAGGTGGAGAGAATTTCAATTCGCCCATGTTCCTAGTCTAGCTGTAGACCAACCATCACAGGAAGTTAAACAGCTATCTAGGGCAGCTGCTTGGTAAAACAAGACCAATCCCAGCATCAGGGAACTGTTCTGTGGTTCAGGACAGGTGATGCCTCTCCCAAGGCTGGCAGGGCTACAGGGTTATACTCACCGGGCATCACGCCTTTGATGTCACTCTGGGGGTTCATGCAGTTCTTCTGTGTGAAGTGCAGGATTAGCTTCTTTGCAGACTCAAACTGCTGGGTAGCCATCAGCCACCGGAGGGACTCAGGGAATACCCTTCAAAGATAAAAAGGAAATCCATGAATGTTTTCTGATACTGAAGGGCATTAAGAAGTGCAGATTATGTCCTGGGCCTGTGAACTTTGCAGGAAGCATCGAGCTGTGGAGGGCCAATAAAACGCTCAGGACTCTCATTAACCCAGTCAGGGGCAATAAGGCTGTGGGCACTGGAATGTTGCTAATTTTCTTTTAGAAAGTATAAAAATTGTGATACTTAATACGTGGCAGACAGGAACAACGTCCTACCAACTGTGTCAAGAAATCAGCGTATGTACACTTTTAAAAATAAGCATGTCTAAGCAATTCATTGAAGGGCTGCTTTTGTTATATTTTGTCACAAAAAACAAATACTAATAGGATTATTTTAAGTTTAAAAAAATGCCCCCGATACCAGCAACCTGACAGTTATTTTCAGTTCTTGAAGATCTGAAGACTGACTGACTTTCACAGGTCTTACCTACAGAATTAGTTTCATCTTGCTGCTAACTGCAAGTCACGTCTCCCTGAGATGATACCATAACACAGCAGTTTTCAAGTTTTAGTAGCAACAGATTCCTTCCTTGTTTGTTTGCTTTTAAGATAAAATCCGTGAGGAGTGCCAATAGAAAAAAAAAAAACCTAATGTTTTATTATCCATGCATTTTATAAATTTGCGTTTATGACAATAGTCACAAGTCAGTCAAAGAACAATGCATCAGCTTGGAGCAGGGATCTGTTCACTTTTTCTGTAAAAGTTCAAGTGGTCCATATTTTAGACTTTGTGAGGCATAAGGTTTCTGCCGTTAACTCCTCAACTCTGCCTTGTGCGCAAGCAGCCAGACAACACTGTTCCCTTAGAACTTCATTACAAAACAGGTGTCACTCCTGATTGGGAGAAGCAAAAATTGGAAATCAAATGACAGTCTTATCCTTTGTCAGCCCAGGGCTTCAGTCATCACTGTATTTTATTTCAGTGACATAGTATTATAGAGTCATGATTGATACTGATCAGAAGTTATCACTGTAACCACCCAACACCTGCTCTGCAAGCTCAGGAGAGTCTCTAAAGTAATCCAGAGGCTGGAAAAAGTTATCAGTGGTGAATTTTTATTTCAAAGTCACATCACTGATGATATCTAATAACTGCTGTCTCTCTCTTACTTATTTGAACAAAAATCAAGTTTCTACTTGCTTGTGACTGCATTTTGCAGAATAGCCGGGCAGGTTCTCACTGAATTTGGTGTTATATTTGGGATAGTCTGATTTGCATGTTAATCCATGCTAGGTACCTGGGGGGACTTCTCTCTAGTCCACCCTCCTGTGCAGCTGCATGGAGGTGCAGGAGGCTGTGTGCCTGCCCAGAGGAGGCGTCACTCAAGCATTATTAAGACAAGCTTAGAAAGTCTCATGTCTTTTCACCGGGGAGCCCAACTGGAAAGGCACTAAAACATAAGTTTCATATTACAGGCACTAATTTTTATATTTTAATAATCAAAATTAATGTTTGTTTTACTGGTCTCTAGTTTTTACAAATTAATTCTGAATAACATAATTCAGGCAAAGAAAAACAGAGTATATTATAATAGACACTGAAATTATATAGATATTAATGTCTTGCCATCAGAATTTTCTTTATAATGAAATAACCTAACACAAATGCCAGCCTATACATCACTCATCTACATCATTTTCATCTTTCTGATCTATTTGGGTTCAGTGTCATTTTCTAATTTCTTGACACGGACACATGGATCATTAACTTTAATTCTTGCTTTCTAATGTATACCTTTTGGGCTTGAAATTTTCATCTAAGTATCATTTTAGCTACATTTCACAAGTTTTGATAATGTAGTCTTGCTTTGATTTGATTCTAAATATTTTGTGACTTCTATCAGGATTTTTCCTTACCTATGATATACACAAATATAAATATATAAAATATATAAATGTTACAAAACATTTCTAAACATACAGGTTTGAGATAGGAGTAGTGATAAGGTTGTGTTCTTGTTTCATCTTAATTTTATTAAATCTTTATCAGAAAACAGTCTGCATTAGTGGCCTCTTTGGTACCCCTTGGGACTGGCTTTCGTGACACAGGATGTGATCAATCTTTGTTTATCTTTCATTTGTTCACGTAGGATCCGTACACAACTATTAAATCAAATCAATTCTTTGTGTTGTACTTTCTCTACTTTAATCTGCCTGATCAAGTTGTTGAGCACTGAGAAGTGGGTTACTCTGCTCTGATTGTAGATTTTAGGTCCTGATTTGGGCAGAGCCCTCCCTGCACTGGCTGTTCTGAGCGGCAGGCCCCATGGTGAGTAATGGCAGGAACTGAGGTGTCGATCAGGGATACTTATGAGCAACACTGGGGAGGCTGCTAGACAGATTCAGGCCAGCCGTGAAGGACCCCTGATTTCAAGATACCCCATATGACATCCCACAACACGGCGGGCCACCTTCCACTGCATATAACTATTGGGCACAGAGGCTGCGCAGAGTCTTGCTGGCTCTACCTGGCTGTGGCCTGTGGGCGGGACCAGGGAGCCACTTGGACCATGGTGTGCCATCCAGTGAGGGTGGAGTGTGAGGTCACATTACCAGCGCCAACCAGAACTGCTGCCTTCTTCACCAAGACATGTTTATGAGTAGTTCAAATATACTTAGCCACTTTAGGAGAATCTTTTTTAAAAGTCTTCTCAGAAAACCAGTTAATATGTTATAGCCCAAGTTGTTCTGCAGATGGTCTCTGAAGTATAAAAGATAGTGTATAACATGTGAAAGTTTTGAATCCTTTTAAAACAACATATCAAATGTTTATGGAACTAACTCCACAGCAGGAAATGGATTTTGAAAATCAAGACCATGAATGAATGTGATGCAGGTGAAGAACAAGGCCCAGAGGACAGGTAGCAGCAGCAGGAGGAGCCCCAGCTCCACTTCTAGTGGGGTAGGGTGAGGGTGGTGGGGGCCTGTCAGGAGCCCAGGTATCCAGGGCTGCAGGCACAGGGCAAGTAAACTAGAAAGGAAACATCATCCATGACAACTGGGTGGTGAGGTGCTCCCTATAAACAGTTCTGAGCTCTGAATGGGAATTAACAGTGTTAGGAAAATACAAAAATACAAAACCACGTGTACTTCATGTCATTTTGCTGTCAAGGAAAAGCCCTGCATTATGTATAAAAGGCAGACATTTTTGTTATTGAAATCAGTCTAGGCTTTAAATCCCAGCGAAGACAGCTGCTCATCTCTTATCAAGACCTACAGAGCCCTTGCTCTTCACAAGGGTCTCCTTTTCCTGGGTTTTGAGACTACAGAAAGAGACCAGAGAGGCCCACAGGGAAGGAAGGCCTCCTGAGCAGTCCAGTGGTACACGGGCTTGCAGGCCTCAGGGCACTGCCTTGCTCCCAAGTGGCCTGTCAGCTTCTATCACTTGTTTTTGTCACCCTCTAATTGTGCTTAAAGACAAGAGAGTTTGGCTAACTAAAAATTGATAAAAATAAGTGCATGTCCTTATGAGAAATGGTAATGAGCAAGTTTCTTCCTAGAGAATCTCTGAGAATTGCAAAGCTAATAGAAAAGGTTTCAAGGACGGTACCATTACAAATGCATGGTGTGATCTTAGGATTTAAGAAGTGAGTGTAACCTCTCTTGGAGCTCAAATATTCATTTGGTCAACAAATTATGTTTTTTCTAATATGTATTGATCATTGTTATTGCAAATATATCCCAAGTATATACATCCCTGACCTCAAGGAACTCAAGAGTTCTATAGAAGATCTCTGTAAATAAATAGATAAACAAAGTAATCTCTTCCTTACCTCTCTCTCTCCAAGTGATTTGGATAGAAGCCTGCACAGTATGGGATATAAAGGAGGGGGGGCAAAGAAGAGAGTGTGTGGTTCTAGGAAGGGTGATATAGGGGTGGCCAGGGAATGCTCTGTAGAGGTGGCATATGCTTGGGCTGTCTTCCAAGATGAGCAGATTTTGGTCAGATACAGCATGCCATGCAGTATGTGTAGGGACAGGACCCAGAGAGGAGGCAGAGGGCCATGAAACATGTTTGGGGAGCTGCAAGCTGGTAAAACCAGAAGGCTAGATATGAGATGAGAAGAGATAAGGAGAGGAGAGAGAGGCAGGACCCAGGCAGCAGAGGATCCTGCACGTTATGGAGTCTAACAAGCAGGAGCCATCCAACTAGAATGAACCAAAGTAAAGAAGCAGGGCTCTCCCAGGAGATTTGGGAACAATAATGGGCAAACTCCCATTAGCCATGCATCCTCATCTCCAGTGGCAGGTAGCATTGCACACCACCTTCCCCACGACTGGATTTACAATCACCAGGCACTCTTCTATACATTTCCCATGTGTTTGGTTTTTTCAAGCTTGTTATGTGGTAGTAATATTATCTACATTTCATAGATGGGAAAACTTAGGCACAGAAAGTTCAAGGATATTGTCCAGATTCCAGAGCTGTTAAATGGCAGAGATGAACCCAGGCAGTCTGACTCAGGAGCCCACATCCTTTACCTCAGTGAACAAAGAAATAAACCCCACATGCCTAGATGGCACAAAGATTACTGTTCTAGTGATGCTTTTGTAGGTGTTCCAGAATGCCACAAGCTCAAAGGGCACATGTGTGGAAGGAACACTAACGTTTTACGGTGCCCCCACATATTTAAATTTTCTGCAAAGTCATAAAGAACTCATTGGACTGTCAGCCTATGAGAAAGCCCAGAGATGGCTGTACTAGTTTGGATAATGTGCAGTGTGGCCACATTATGGGAATTTAATAAAATCTCTCTTGACAAGTTCGTAATGTAATAACATCATACAAATTAAAAAGCCAGCCAATGGCTCAGGCTCTGGGAAGAACAGAACTGAATCTCAAGAGAAATCATTCCCAACAAAAATAAGAGAGCATGGTAGGCAGCTGGAGGCCATGTCTGCCTGGTACACACTAACGTGTGGATGGTGAGAAAGTGACCTTGAGGATGACTTCTGCAACCATAAAAGGTAACCAGGCATAGGAACCCCTGGGAGATGGCTTTGCAGTGTCTGCTAGAAGCAGCTGTGGCTACAGGAAAAGGAAGCGGTCCATGGAATGTATGGAAAAACAGGAAGTTTCAAAATCTGGAAGCATTTAATTTTTTCAAGCTCATTATGTTAGTATACTATTATTATGCCTCTTTTACAGATGAGAAAACTGAGGCAAAGAAAGTCTAAATACATTGCCCAGATTACATAGCTAATAGCTATGTGGCAGAGCTAGATTTGAATGCAGACAGTCTGAATCAAGAGATTCTCAGGTTGTAATTACTCTAAGCTGGTGGTCCAGTGAGCCCCAGGGCTTCTGTGGATAGGATGTGGGCAAAACTAAGACTCTACTGGTCCTGCTCAGTCCTAAAGCCCTGCAGGAAGCGAGGGGCAGCATAAGGGTAAACGAAGAGCACTGCTGGCAGAAGTCTTATCTCTTCCCTGCTGAGGCCTTCTCCAAAATAGGTTCAGGACGGTTAGAAAGTCCACAATCCCTTATTCAGAATTCCAGAATCCAAAAGCCTTTCTGTTTAACTTACTTGGCAATGAAACCTGAACTGGCCTGAACTCACTGGAGGTAGAACAGGACCGCATGGATGTTGAGTGTCTTAAGCCTTCAGGTATCACTCTTCAGGCAGCACAGACATTTCACTGCAAAAATATTGACTATCTGAGCCACGTAGCCAGAGATCATGGTGAGAGTTCAGCACACCAGTATTTCTGACGGGCAACTGTGGGTGGCACGTGGACAAAGCATATGGCGTCTGCCAACGGTGCTCTTGGTGCTGGGCTGTGTCGGGGCGCCCTCCCTGGTTCCAGCAACCATCAGCGGTGGGGTTACCATTATCAGAGAGTTATGCTGAGAAAACGAGTCAAAGTTTTTTGCTATGAAATTAATTTTTAATTAAGCAAATCACAGATAAAACTATCCTCTCGCTAAAAATTAAAATATTCCAGAGAAGACAAAAGCCCTCCTTGACCTCTTGCCCCAGTCCCGGTGCCCTTGCACTGCCCTACTCCCCACCGGGAGCTAACCCCTTGCCTGATGGGTGTGGATCCTTCCACTCACACACCCACGCATCTCAGTGCTTCCTCTGCTATTTCACTGTCCTCGCTTGCAGTGAAAAATGCGTTTCACTCTCAAAAATTTCCTTCCTTTTGGGCTGCCACACATTTGCCCACCTTCTGGTCCAGAGACTGTCACCCTACATGTTGCGCACAGTGGCTTCGACTCAGATATAACCCACGCTCACTTCCGACTTGTGAGCTGAGGACACTAATCCAAGGGTGATCTAACCTAGAATGACAGGAGCAACGTGATTTTCCAGCATGTACTTGGAACATAAAGATCCCTTCTCCTGTGGCCTCAATTATTCTACAAAAAGCCAAGAACCAGAAATTAAGTGAAAAAAGCCTTTGACTGAATAACATGGAGGTTACAGAGCCCAGCCACTGAAAACAGTCTTTCTTCAGAAAAGAACCTTTAGGGTCTCCCTCAGACACCTGAGTTCTAGGTTAGGAAGCCCAAAGCCAACAAACAGGGATGAGAGAGATATTCAGAGCGGAAGGGGAATGCTGACTCGGGGAAGATAGCAGGACAGCGCTAAACACAGGAAAGTACACGTGTTGCAACCTCCCTCAGGTAGGTATAAGACTTGACATACCATGGACCCTTCTGAAGGTTTACGCTACTTTAACAAAGACATGCCTGATGCCATAATGAAAACCCTTGAATCACTCACCAAGAAAAGGCAAAGTTAAAAAACTAAATTTCGGGGCAGGAGGTGAGTGGTGACCTCTGATTTGCACTTAGCCCAGCCCCACAGTACACAGCAGATGACCTGAGCCCCTACAATGCTTCCCAGGTGGTGGGGGTGGCGGGGTGGGGGGACACCAATGGCAGGCTCAGATCTGGAACTTGGACTTTAGACCTCTAGAGCACTGTAATTTTCTCCACATCACACTATGTTTATAGTTTTGCTTAAAAAGCAGAAAAAGTTTTTTAGAAAGATACCCACAAAATAAATAGCTACAATAAATTGTTGATTCTTAAAGAGTGATATGGAAAATCTATTTACATGGAACCATTTTCCCAATGGTATCACATAAATGTTAGTCTATCAAGACAGAAAAATTTTCCATGTTTCCTAATTGATACCACAAGATGACTGTTCCTCAAGGCTGGATGTCAGTGTGCAATTCAAACAAGAACCCACCTCTCCTCCTCTTTAGCACCCCCCACCCCAATTCGTCACATGCCTTTCAGACCATGATACTGTAGAATTTGATAGTAATATGTTGCTTCTGATGCACTTTCCCATCTTTGTACTCCTGCTTTTTCTATTATTTGGCTAAGTCTCAAGCCCATCTGATTTATATTCATGGATCTGTTTTACATCTCTTAGTCTCTGTAACCTATAACTCAGTAGAATCAGTAATTAAAACTCAATAATGTGATACTTTCATAATATTATAAAGTTGATATTTTTTTCCTTGACATTTAAGACTAAAATCAAGTCTTCCTTTCACCCAACTGGAAAATCTGACACAGACTAATATACTATCTAGGCTGCTTTCTTGCTCATTCATTTAACACCTGCTCTGATAAAATGCCGGCTTGGCAATTCTCTACGTTAAAAGCAAGCTTATCCTCTTTAAATTACATGAGAACATTTATTCGTAAAAAAATATAGACAGGAAACAAGATTAACTGCTAATGCTCTATTAATTTTATCTTCAAGTCATTTGTTTCTCTGAAGTATTTAGTTTTAGGGTGATACACTTGTAGACAACTTCATATTGTGATGCAACATTACATCATTCATGAAATAAATGTGTACTAAGCATGCTCAGCCTGCCAGTAGAGAAAAACATGTAGGTTAATAAATGCCTTACAGGGTAAGAGCATCTATCAAATAGGTTTACCTACCAAATGCAGAGTGAAGGACACAGTGCGGATGCAGGGAGAAGAATCATGAAAGGCTTTGTAGAGTTAGTTTCCCTGAATATGCATACGAAAAAAGTCTTAGACTGTGCAAAGGGTAATTTTTAAAGATTCTAGCTGTTGACACTTGGGGTTCTATCAAGTATCACAGTGATATGAAATTCCAAAAGATTCTCCAAATAAAAAAATTAAACTGAAGTCTAGAATTGAATTAAATACCAGTTTAGGGAATATCTTAAGTTTCTGGTTCAAAGCTCTTACAAAACTATAGAGTTGGTTCCAGTAGGTAAGTTTCACTTGGATTTTTTTTTTTAACTTTAGTTGTGTTTGGTATATAAAAAATTAAGGTAAATAGGTTCAGCTCAGGAGATAGCAAATTGATAGGAACTGGCTCTTTAAAAAGAAGTCAAGTTCATGATTTGAATTAAATTTAGTAATTTAGGAAGAAGGGATGAGCATCATGAAATCAAATAAAAGTTGGCTCTTAGGATGGTTAAACCTCAAAGTTTTCCTAAGGCAAATGAACTCTTCTTGCAAATCTCTTTGTAAAACAAGGAATTCTTTCGTAGTTTACATGGCCATCCCACTAATTTTTCTGTCACATAAACTCAGAATTTTGTGTCTCTATTCTTTTTTAAAATGATACATACCTAAGTTCCATAATTCTTCCACTATAGAAAAATTATGGAGGGAATATATCAGGAGTCCTGGGTTTATATACCAGATTTGTGACCTGGGGGAAGTCACTTAACACTCCAGGCCTCAATTTCTCCACATCTGTAGAACGGGGGGTTGGGTCGG
>NW_024344241.1:6418925-6429757 GCF_902729225.1 Pteropus medius | reverse complement strand
AGAACGGGGGGTTGGGTCGGTGGGGGGGAAGGGGGAGGAGGTGGAATGGTGGAATGACACCAAGGCCTCACCGAGCTCCAACAATTCTCTCGAGGTTTATTTCAAAGGGCTAGTGGTAACTGTTGCCTCTTTCTGGAAGGTAAAAAAGATGCCGATCATGGCAGTGAACTGAACAAATATTCTATTACTACTTTAGGTTTTGCCCAGGCAGAATAAAATCAGTACCTAAAATGTCTTTGAAGCTAGCATTTTAAAAGATTAAGCAACTCTGCATGTAACAACTGGGATAAATTTAAAACGTTCCTCAGTGAACATTGATGTAAACAGATGAATACTAGGAATTCACTGGAAAATATTCTGTAGCCGTGACCATAGGTGGGTTAGTTTTTCCCACTTTCTCCCTCTTTGTGCTTTTTCACCTTCTGCTCCTTTGACTAGTTTATCCATGTAATTATCAGGCTGCAGAAAGTATACAGCACACCGGGCACTCAAAAGGTAATGCTGTAGGGAGAATTAATTTGGCATTTTTACAAATTATATGAAAAAAAAATGTGATGTTGAAAAACAATTTGAAAAGAAAGTAGGCAGAAGAAGCGGAGGGTTTATGCTGCTGCTTCTTCTAAGTAGAATTTTATTGGCACTTCTGTATTAGCAGCCTGTCTAGAGAGTCCAGTCAACCTCTCCCCTGGACTGAGCCTCTCCTGACCTCCTCATTCCAATCTTGTCCTCTGGCAGGAGATAAAGAAGTCCTCTGGCAGGAGATAAAGAAGCCCGCTGGCAGAAGGCCTCTGGCAGGAGATAAAGAAGCCCACTGAGGCCTGCTGGTTCCATCCTGACCTCATACCTAGTCTCTCACCATTACCATGCTCACCTCTTCCAACTCCTACAGAAAGTCACAGCTTATTACGAAATCCTGATGACTGAGTGAGGCCATCCTGATCTCCTGTCTGGGACTCCCACTTCTTGTGACACAGGATGTGTGCTTTGCTGGATCCCTAAGACCAACTGAGGGGGCTAGGCCCCTCGGTTTGTCTCTCTTAATCCATTCACATGGACTTTTGCCAGCTGCCAGGGGGGCAACTGGTTACCAGCTATCACTAGAAACCTGATTTCTGCCAGCTGCCAACAGCTCAACCCCATCACTCCCACAATATACACGAGTACACAAACGCACAGGCTCTCTGAAGTTGCAGGGCTCAGTGATCTCCCAGCTGGCCTTAAGCAATCCCCAGCTTCCTCAGGGTGGGGCAGGGCAATGAGATGAAATATTCGAGTTCATTCTAGGCACAGGGACAGGGAGGACAAAGAAGTGGCACTGGAGTTGGTAATGCTGGCCTCTGGAACAGAGGCTGGATCCTCTGGCACAGCCCTTGGTGTTTAATGGCCACACAGTCTCGCTTTCATAGGCCTTTCTCCACTTCTCCTAGGAAGCAGTCTGGTGTCCACAGGGGTTCCTACTGTTTTATATCATCTCTGCATATTCAGAAGTTGAAATGAGGCAGGCTCTCGCCTGAGGGCTCCCTGAGATTCCATACCATCAGCAAATCCCAAAACACCAATTTAGAGAACATTTTGATCTCACTTTTAATTGCTCAATGTTTATGAATGAAATGTATGAATGTAAAAAAAAAATTATTTATACTTTTTGACTTTGGTGAGTATTACCCCATCTAGATAATTTTTAGACAAATAGAATTTGACTAAAATTTTTATAATGTTTCCTATGTCTCCCAAAATTAACTGATAACCTATAAAAATAATTATTATAGATTTATTTAAGCTCCAAGAGACTATATGCTTTTTGTGATTCATGTCTTCTACTTTCCTCTGACGAAAACATTTTCCTGTGTGACTTAACCATTGGTATAACTGAATCCCGATCCCCTCCTGGTGAGCAGGGAACCCGTAGCCCCTATTTTACCTATAACAGAGTTTGCGTCATGTGGGATCTTGATTTCCTTTTAAATAGAATCTCTTTTGATGGAATCTCTTTTGATGGATGGAGTGTTGTGTCCTTCAAGTGTGTGTAGGCAAGAAAAAAGGCTGATAACTGCTTTTATAAATATATACACACATAATTTTAAAGGGTCTTATAAAATCATTTTACCAATGATAAAAAGCAAAATTAATTCATCCATTTAAATTTTTATTGATCCCCCATTAGGGAAGGTAGCAATACCCCAGTGATTTTAAGAAATGTTTTTGTAAATGTTAAACAATATACTAAAAAAAAGAAATGCGAAGAGAAAATTCTGGGTGAGAAGCTTGGCTCTGTGCTGCTCACATACTGCTCTTGGAGGCCCAGCTCTTGCTGGCACAGGGGGGTCTCCTCCTCTGCCCAGCATTTGGGATAGTCCCTGGGGCCCAGCAGCGCCACAGCTCGTGTGACCTGAGAGGCTGGTGGTCCCTGGCTCTGGAGTTGCCTGTGGCTTGCAGGCCTTGGCCCCACGTACCAGCTCTGGGCCCATAAGCAACACGTGTGCAGGTTTCTCCATTCGTGCTGATGGCCATCTCAGTGGCCTCTCCATGGCATCCACGGGAGGATTAAAGGGCTAAGTTATAGAAAGTACTTAGCAGTGCCCGACAGAGCAAACTCTCAAGAAATGTTAAAAATTAGTAGTATTCTGGCCAAAATATTTCTGATGATATTTAAAAGAGCCAGTGATATTTAGGACCATTTACATATTGGAATTATTAGCAAATTATTATTTTTTTTTTTTGCTGAATATTTATCTAACCTGAGGCCATTTAAATGTTTTACGATGGCTTTTTCTTGAAATTAAAAATTAAAATCTCTTTTAGCACATACTTTTATTCCTAAGGGTATTAATTGTTTTTCTCCCCCACACAGTGAGTTCCTTACGACAGCATGCTCTAATTTCCTCTGCTTCAAGGTTCATCTTTCACTTGGGGAACCGATACTAGTCACGCAGTGCAGCTTGATCTTTCTCTGATTTCTTCGTAATTTCCCATGCGGTTTGTTATCTTCTTCTTAATGCTTTTCCAGATGCTTTCGATGATCACGTTGACTGCCAACATCCCTTTTCCTGTGTCAGAATGAAATTCCAACTGAACAAAGTGCAGTTAATAATTCACCATCTTCACCTATCTTCATGCCACTCTTTCTCGAAGCAGTTCATGCAAAACACATATATTAGGTGAGTCCACGATGAGATCCTCCCTAACTCGGTACTTGGTTAAAAGTCCTGGGGGAGTGTAAAAGCAAACTGTACCCAACGCTCTCCTGCAGTGGTGAAAGGACACATTTAAAAGGGAAAACTGCCCAAAAGATGCCCTATTGCTGCACATGCAGAGGGCAGGTAAGCAAAGTGGGAGGAACCTTTTCCTCCCATTCAACTAGATCATAGGCCATAGTTTAAGACTCTAAAGCACACATGCACACAGGTTTTGTTCTCATAGAGCAGATAAAATTGTTGGATCCAGTGCCGAGATCTTTTTGCCTTCCTTCATCAGTTGTAGGAATTTCTGGGACTTCTGCTGTCTACAACGATCAAGGCAGCTTTGTTCTCTGCAGTGGAACTGGACTGGGCACCAGGCCCTGCATGACATCTTCTTGACCTTCAAGGACGACATCTGTTTCGTTTCCCTACAGAACTGAGAAACCTCTTCCTACCAGAAGTGTCTGTTCTCCACAGCCGACTCTGATCTCCTTTTACATCGCCTAAATAATATCTTTCTTTGAAGTGTACCAGTCCCTTTTTCAAATGCAAGATTTCTGCCTTTTTCTTCTATGATGGGCAGCCTGGCATAAGACAGCACTTCTTGAACTTGAAAGCTCATCGGCATTCCCTGGAGGGCTTCTTAAACCACAGACCTCCCAACTCTACCCCTAGGCATTCTGACTCAGCTGGCCCAGGGTGGGCTCTGAGAATCTGTGTTCCTAAGGAGTTTCCAGGTAGTAAAGATGCTGCTGGTGCAGAAGCTGCACTTTGAGAACCACTGACATTTGAAAACAAGTTTTTAATGACTTTCCAATACCTCTGAGTGTTCTGGTGAAGTTTTTTGATGCCCTGGTTTCTCCGTGCTAAAAACAAGAATAATCCCACCAACCACCTGTTCCTACCTAATCCAAGAGTATTATGGTTAATATAGCCTCACACATAGAGGCTTGCAGCTGATGTTGGGAAAAGCATGTCCCTAACATTTTAAGACATGCTCAAATCAGCATATGTTACAGTACATCTGCTGCCTTGCTAAGCTGTTCCACAAGGCAGGACAGTGTTTGCTGTGTTTGTGATGATTCACACCCAACAAACACTGCTTGAAGAAGGGTGAATGCTCTCATGTTATATTGAAAGCCCTCATTAGGGACCTTACTGAATAGGCATCGAGACTGTCCCCCAGTGCATGCTGGGTCCAGAGCTGATGTGCACATGCTTGTTTTTACAAATAATCGCGTGTACTCAGCTCCCTTAATTTACATTTTAAGGTATGGTGATCGCACAAACCAACATTTTGGGAAAGTGGCACTAACATCTTCACCATCTCTTGGAATTCCTACTTCCTGTTGTTTCTACCAAAACACTTTAGATAGATACCATGTGGGCAGCCTTGTCCACCAGCCTTCTCACTCCTATGCAACTCAACAGTGAGTTGCACCCAGAAAACCTGATGTCACCTGTTTCATGATTTTCCAGTTCTCCTAGATGTTCTAACGACACAGACCTGGATTCTCAAATGCAGGGACCCAGGCTGTGCCTTGCACAATGGCTCCTAGACAAGGAAGGCGCTGTCACTAATCCATGTATTCTGGAGCAGGCTGAAGCCACACGAAAGGGTCACCTTTTGTACAATCAGAAGGAAGTTTCCAACCAGCTCCCTTTTCCATTCTGGTATCATCTGCCAAGTTTCAGCTTATCCAAGCAGAGTTTCTCTTAGATTCTCCCTTCTTCTTGTATTTTGGATCATGACTCTTCCCACCCCTCATTTGTTTTCTGTGACCTTGAAAGAATTCCACATTTATTTCAGAAAAAAAAATTTGTCAGTATGATTTCCTTCTAGATTAGCACTGAAGTTCTTCTGGCCTTTCTTAACTGATAATACATCCCCAAGCAAAATGACCACCAATCATTTCTATCTGGCTCCAGTGTCCTGAGGTTCAAAGGCTGCATGGGTTTCAGGCACTGGCACCCATCAGTGGAATTACCCACCACCTCTGACAACACTTACACTCAGGTAAAAAATATTCATCACTACTTCATGATGACGTGCCAAAATTTGATCCTTCAAAGCATGCTGGAGTACCAACCACCAGGAAGCACATCCTTCTGTTCTCCTGAGCCACTCAGCTTCTGAAGCTCTTTCTTTACCTACGGCTCATAGGAAAACAACTGGTCATGCCTGGACCTGGAGCATCCCCAGGTAGCTTGTGTAATGACAGTAATCTACCATTTTGGTTCTACTTACTGAGGCATCACATCCTCCCCATCACCAGAATCTACCTGTACTCACTATATCCCCTAACAAACTCTGCCCAGTCCTGGGCCACATCAGATCTCTGCTGCTGCCACCTCTTTCCGACTGGCTTTTCCAGCTTGATTCATTTCATTCTAGAGTATTCTGTAACCCTGTAGCTGCTGTAGGGCTACATATTAATCATGCCTTTTTATTTCCTGTAATTTCTGATGACTCTGGGAGGGAGGACTGCTTCTCCCAGGGTCAGCCAATTCCTGGAGATAGCAAAAAATCTGCGGGCACACCTTTCAAATACAAACCAATGGATCCAGAGCCCACACCCTCACCACCTCCTCTATGGGACTCAACTCTGGCCACTATTTCCCTGCCTCAACCACACCAAGGCCAGGTACCAGACACCTAGGGGGACAGCCCTACCCTCCAGAGCCCACTGAAATTATTCAAAGTAGCCAATCCTAAGCCTGCTGACCCTGCCTCACCCATTCCTTGAGGAAACTGCAATAAAGGCTCTTGCCCACACTTCCTTCCCCGGCTCTGCCTCCTGACCGGCCCTGATACTTCCCATGTGGCCCCCACAACCTGGTGAGTGCTCTTCTCTTGGGAACTGAGCAACAAATTATCTTCTCAATGGCCTGTTGTCTCTTGCTCTGTTGGCCTCACCATACCTGGATAATAATAAACCCTACAATTAAAACCAGGCTGTGGTTTCAATCAAGTCTCTGAGCTCTTCACAGTGGCTCCCCATTGCCCTCAAGATCAAAAACTTCTCTTTTCAAAGCTCTCCCTTAGCTAGTGATCTCATTTCTGTCACCCTTCCAACTCTACTCTCAGGACAGGACTTCATGCTCCCTTCCTTGTGGGCCCCCACATGCAAGGGGGCTCCTGCCCCTCCCTCAGGAAATAGCCCAAACTGAAGTCATTGCTGTCTCTTACCCTCACGTGGCATAGCAGATCCTTTGGCAAGTCTTACTAGGGCCATTTCCAGATATATATACCTTAGATCAGACCTCTTCAGGTGACTATCTTGCCCATCCCCTAGTGTAGGTACCACACTACCTTTCACAGACCAGCATGGAAGCTAGCCATTCTCTGCCTCAGCTCTTCCCTACCCCATGACCACTCACCACACAGCAGACAGAGAGATCTGCTTAGAGCACAAGCCAAAGCATACTCCTGCCCTGTGCAAACTTCCAATGTGTTTTCATAAGTTTTAGAAGAAATCCATCAGCCTCCAGCCCCACGTGGTCTGACTCACCTGTGTCTGAGCTGCTTTTCGCCCCCACCTTGTCCTTCCTGTTCCAGCCATACTGACCTTCTTCCTCTTCCAGAAAAAGCCAAGTGGAAGCCAGCTTTTGCACTGGCTGTTTCCATTTGCCTGGAACATTTTTCTTCCCAGAACTTTGTGTGCCTTCCTCTTTCTGATCATTTAGATCTCAGCTGGAACGTCACTTCTTCAGAGAAGCCTTTCCTTACCACCCTACTGTTCCTTTCTATCCCACCATTGTTTTTCATTTTCTTCATAGTGTCGATTATTTGAAAGCATGCAATTTGCTTGTTTATGGGTTTATGGTCAGTGGACTCCCTCCCACACCAACACGCCCTACTGTAAAGTATGTTTCAAGTGAGTGGAGATTTGCACATATGCATGTGCAGTATCTAGAATAGCATTTAGCACGGAGTAGTGGTAATTAATTAATAAATTAGTTGAATTAACTCTGTTTCAGATTGCTCTATTTTCTAGAGCTCCTGAGATGCAAACTCCAAATTTCTAGTTTTTGGCCCTCATCTGGATCCTTATGGGCTCTGAGAATTCTGCCTGTGAGCTCATCCTTGGTGAGAATTTTCTTCCATGTGAGTCTTGAGTGCCTGCCCCAGTAATTCTCCATGAGAGGTTCCATTTTGGACCTGGAGGGTCCAAGGAACTCACTGGCTCTTACATTAATTTCTCAGCCATAGAGATTGACTGGAATTTGGAACACACAGCTGTGTGTGGTGCGGACTTCAAGGACCCAGTGTCTTAAGGGTGAACCTTTCCTGCCCATTGTCCCGGCTTTGGAGCTGAGACCCTGTGGTAGGCAAAGATTCTCTAGTCCTAAAGTCGCTGATAGTCCTAACTCCTGGCTTCATTCATGGGCTCAATTCTAAGTGTATAAGGGGCCTGAGATCTCAGCTCCAGCCCCCTGTGCAGGTGTTAAAACCCAAGCTCCTTGGGCCTCTTTTTGGTTCAGATGTCCTGCGGGATACCTCTGTGTCCACTCCTGCTTGAATGCTCCTCAGTCTGGGCCCTAGAATTCCTCTTTCTTGCACTGAAGCTCAGTACTATGTATGTATTTGGCTAATGTAATATCTTATCCATCATCTGTATGTGCGTTTAGAGGGTCCCTGTCAGTCTAACCCACTATTGGGACCAGAAGATCTCTCCAGCCACTCTCCACCCTTTTGTCATTACTGCTCCTAACCCAAGACCCTGCATCTTGGTGATCTTGTGTCATTGGTTTGGTTTATGGTCCTTGTTAATGTACCATTCTTAGAGTCACTCTAAAGTACCAAGTACACCACTGGGCACCTTGGGTTCACACAATAAATAATTGCTCATTAAAGGAAAGTGAGTGATTTTCAATATTTTGTCACCAGCAGCTGGTCCTGATGGCTAGTGTGCAGCTCATCGCCTCCCCCCAGCAGCCTACTTTATTCTGTCAAACAATAGAGCCTTCAGGAGTGAGGAGCTTCCTACTGCAGCAGAGGGAAGGAGGGAGCTAATTAAGACAATAAAAAAGGGAAGGCACCTGAGCAGCCTTTAAAAGCCAGTGATTCTTATGGAGCCTTTCAAGGCAAAGATGGAATACATCTTTTACCATCAATTTCTTTTACCTGCCCCCATTACACCCAGGCTTCCATACATGTTAAGAGGTGATATAATAATGGTCCTAACAGTAGCTAATATTAGTGAATACCTACTGTAGGCCAGACACATGCCAAGCACCTTAGATAATGATATAAACAAAAATAATGATGATAATGATCATAAAGTTAACACATATGAATAGAGCGGGTTTACCCCAGAATGCAGCGCTAGAGCCGTAACTACACGGCATCAGTGCCACGGATGTTCGTCCATCTGTCTGTCCACCCACACATTTTACTTGTCAAAGTACCCTGAATGTTCTTTTCACCATAAAGTTTTGTTTTTACAACTGTGAGTTTCAAAGAAATTTTTTCTTTGGTTTTACATTGCCTGTCATTAAACTTTGATAGATTTTTAAAATTTAAATTAAAAAAAAAAAAAAAGACAAATCCCACAGCCCTTTCCCATGTGGGCCAGGCCACCCGACCTGCTCCAGGAAACCCTTCTCTGCCATTTCTTCTTGTCAGGTGTTCTAGATGAGACAACTGGGAGAAGAGCCTGGGCTGAGACTCACAGCCTGGAGGTGATGAAGTCAACCCTGTCTGCCTTTACAGGAATGTGAGTCTCCAGAGGCTGTGCCCACCACCCCAGGCCTCCAGCCTCCCAGTAGCACTGGTGCTCTTGGGTACTGTGGAGGCCAGGAAGTGAGAGGAGGTAGTGGGAGGTTGCCAGACAGCACAGGGGATCCTCTAGGCCCTCTCCCAGGGCAGTGTCCCAGTGGGCAGGAACAAGGGACGGAAGCTGAGGGAAGGCAGGAGACAGTATGGCATAGGGTAAGAGCAGGCCTGGGTTTAAGAGCTAGCTGGGTGACCTCAGTTTTGTCATCTGTATACCTGGGTGATGATCTACTATTTGTCTAGTGCTTGCATTTTGTGTCTGGCATAGAGTAAACACTATATAAATATTTGTTAAATAAATAAATGCCCTGAAATCCAAAACAAGAGTAGTCCAGCTGTGGATGCCACAAGGGAAGAAACAGGAAGGGCTTCTTTGGGTGATAAAAGGAGGAGCTGCCCTGTTCTGGGGGAAATGATTTCATTCTTTGCCTGTTAAGACCCTGCTGGAGGGAGCAGGATGTCCTGAAACAATCATGGCTCCTGTGGGAGGGGCTGTGATGTCCAAACTCAGGCAGAGAAGGCTGGAGGAGGCACTGGGAGAACAGCACAGTTTTTTTTGGCAGCTGCTGCGATGAGGACCGCCCCCGGCAGGTAGCCTTTTTTTCATCTGTTATTGCTGGCTTCCCACTGCTGCCGGGGTTCTTATGATACAGTATGCAAGTACCATTATTTTTCTGCTGGAGAACTGACGACCAGGGGGTGGGTGGGTGTGTGGGTGTGTGAGCGCGTGTGTGTGTAGCGGGGGAGCAGCATGATTAAGTTGAAAGGTGGGTGCTACCTTCCCCCTCCCTGGCACCTGAGAAAAGGAGGCCCCATTAACACCCTCTCTGCTCCAGTGAACACAGCCGAGACACAACTGATTGACTTCTTGCCAGACATTTGGTTGTCGTTAGTGACTAAAGAATAGAAATACAGTACAGTGTATATAAGCTACAGGACAGTATCTTCTATTTATAGGGTAAGAGTGTTGGCATGGAGAGACGATGGGAAGGAAGGGAAAGAAAGAGAAGAGTTATTTATAAAAAGGGTGGAACATCCATTTTTTTCCCTAAACATCTCTCTAAGAAATTACTAATTCCAGGAATGAGACAGAAAATGTATAATATGGGCTGGTACATTTGGGGGGCCTGAATGTAAGGAAATTATCAGAGAAATACTGGATTCTTGTCAAAATGACACAAGAGGCTACTGAAAGGGGGCACTCACTGCCCCAACATGAAACAATTTGAATATAATAGTAACTATAGTCGATGGAAACACAAAATATATCAAAACTCAGGGGTTCATAATCACTACTAAAAAAACATTTTATTGATTGCCTAGGGAACTTTCTATGATATTAACTTATTATTTATTTATTTATTTATTTATTTATTTATTTATTTATTTATTTATAAATATTATTTATAAATAAAAGGAAAGAAGTAATTATCTATATGGCCATTCCTATGCAAACTGTATTTCAGGGTAACTAAAAAATTGGTGAGAAAAGTTTTTCCATCATCACTGATAAATGCAGAAAGAACTAGAAATAGAATTAGAAAATCACCATTTTGCAACTCCTCATGATCATCAATGGCTGCTAAAATCATTAAGAAAAATTGATAGAGAGCATTATAATGGATGGACCATACACTTGAACCAACATATCAAACTAAAAGTGGGAAAGAACTATATGGTACCACCTATGAAGCAGCCTCATTCAACTGTGGTGGTTTTTAACCTTGGCTACATATTAATTCCCTGGGGAGTTTCTTAAAAAATCTGGTTCCTAGTCTATGGCTATGTTACCCTGAACAAACCTGATCCTATCTGTCTCGGAAGCTAAGCGGGGTCGGGCCTGGTTAGTACTTGAATGGGAGACCACCTAGGAA